>NW_009913443.1:74240-82062 GCF_000696875.1 Nestor notabilis | reverse complement strand
CCCCCCTCCCCTCGCTTGCAGGAACGCGCTTATGTTCAATAACGAACTCATGGCTGACGTTCACTTCATCGTGGGCCCGCCAGGGGCATCCAAGAAAGTTCCTGCCCATAAGGTTTGTGCAGATAATTTTTGGCTTCTTAATGCTGCTGTGCATATCGCCTTCTCCCCTGCCTTTCAACTAGGTTCCACTTTTTTTCTAATTACAGTTCTTGTCTAATACCAGAAGTAATTCACTGCAATTAAAAGGAACAGTCAAAGGCAGTCTTGTGCCTCCACTATAGCTTTTAACTTTTCCTCGGTGTAGCTCTTAACTGCAAGCCAGCACACTCAGCTATTGCCGATGCATACTACTGAGGCTTCTCTCTTGTTTTCCAGTACGTTTTGGCAGTTGGTAGCTCTGTCTTCTATGCTATGTTTTATGGCGATCTCGCAGAGGTCAAATCCGAAATCCATATACCAGATGTGGAACCTGCAGCCTTTCTAATCCTATTAAAGTAAGTGGCCACTACAAGTCTACTAATTACATGGACAGAATCAAAGTAGCTTATAAAATATACATCTCCTAATTGGCATTGTGCAATATGCACTCACTACTGTTTACTTAATGTGCTGACAAATACTGTGTATCGGCTTCACTGCCGGCAAAGATGACAAGAGATCAGTCTTTCATGGCCTATATAAGTACTTCTTTTTTTCCTTAAGATACTACTTTTTTTCCCCCCCCATCTAGATACATGTATAGTGATGAAATAGACCTGGAAGCTGACACGGTTCTGGCTACATTGTATGCTGCCAAGAAGTACATTGTGCCGGCCCTAGCAAAGGCTTGCGTCAATTTTCTGGAGACCAGTTTAGAAGCGAAGAACGCTTGTGTCCTGCTGTCTCAGAGCAGGCTCTTCGAGGAGCCAGAGCTGACGCAGCGCTGCTGGGAAGTGATTGATGCTCAAGCAGAAATGGCACTGAAGTCAGAGGGCTTCTGTGAGATAGATCAACAAACACTAGAGATCATTGTAACCCGGGAGGCACTCAACACCAAGGAAGTGGTAGTTTTCGAGGCTGTTCTCAACTGGGCAGAGGCTGAATGCAAAAGGCAAGGGCTGCCAGTTACACCACGCAACAAGAGGAATGTATTAGGAAAAGCTTTGTATTTGGTGCGGATTCCGACCATGACTTTGGAAGAGTTTGCTAATGGAGCTGCCCAGTCTGATATCCTCACCCTTGAGGAAACTCACAACATATTCCTATGGTACACAGCTGCAAATAAACCCAAACTAGAGTTTCCACTGACAAAAAGAAAAGGACTCATCCCTCAGCGATGCCATCGGTTTCAGTCCTCTGCGTATCGCAGCAATCAGTGGAGGTACCGAGGTCGATGTGACAGTATTCAGTTTGCCGTAGACAAACGGATATTTATAGCAGGACTGGGATTGTACGGGTCGAGCTGTGGCAAAGCTGAATACAGCGTCAAAATTGAACTGAAGCGCTTAGGAGTTGTCCTTGCTCAAAATCTGACAAAGTTTACCTCCGATGGCTCCAGTAACACTTTCTCTGTGTGGTTTGAACACCCTGTGCAGGTTGAGCAAGATACCTTTTACAACGTAAGTGCTATTCTGGATGGTAATGAACTCAGTTACTTTGGGCAAGAGGGAATGACTGAAGTGCAGTGCGGGAAAGTGACCTTCCAGTTTCAGTGCTCCTCGGACAGTACTAATGGTACCGGAGTGCAAGGAGGACAAATACCTGAGCTCATTTTCTATGCATGATGCATTTCACCTTGATTGTATTCCAATGCTGCAATGATGCACATTAAGGGATTTCTCAGTTTTACTACAAACTGCAGCAGTATGGAATGTTATGCTACTTACCTATCTGCTACACCAGGCTATACAAATAAGTGAAGGAATGCTCTTGAATTTAATCTTATTTTATTTATTCATAAGCTATTTGACTTAATAATTAAGACTGCAACAAGCAGAGAAATGTTAAATTTTGCACGTACTGTGCATTTATTTTGTATATAGATAACTAACTTGCAGACTGCAGCTGACTTAAACAGAATGTTCTAAACTAGAGCAGTTTATGAATCTGTGAAATATAAAACATTTTTACTTGCCCTAAATCCTGTGTACTTGATCATTGCTCATCTTATGGCTTAAGTCTGTTAATTCCTCTACGCTACAGTTAATGGGTGATTATACTATAGTGTACCCCCTCTGTGCAGCTATACAGGGCATTAGCTATCACTGCAGATATAAAGGTTCCCTTGCCTGGTAACTGAGACTATCCATCAGCAACCTTTCATTTCTTTCACAAAAAAGGGAGCTGCAGATGTGGAAGCTCAGGGTTTTCAGTATGTAGCCTAAGCTTGAAGCTATTCAAACCATGAGTATAATTAATCAAAGTTGATCAAAATCATCCTGTGGTTATATTTGAAAGCTGTAGCGCCCATGCACAGGCACCATCTGTGTTAACCTCCAGCCTGTCCAGCAAACAGCAACACTAACGCTTGCACCTGTCAAACTGCACCCCACTTGAATGGCCAGAGTCAAGACTTAACTGATGAGGCTTAATGCAGTGACAGGCATCATCACTGATTTAGCCCAAAGCTGCAGTACTGGCAGCCCTTATATAGCTACACATCCCATCCTCACATTTAGGAGCAGACATTAGAGAAACACTTGCAATACAATCTTTAAGTTCAATCAAAATTACTAATAAGAACAAAAGCTGCTCAATCTTTGTCCCCCTCCTCCATTTTTTCTAAAAACAGTCTGTCTTAGTCATTTTATAGCTAATACCCTTTACTTTTCTCAAAAAGTGATAAAAGTAGGTGTTTTTGTCAAGTGTCTGACAAGCATTACTGACAAGCAAGTTAGAAATACAGGTTTCTTACACATCTCTCTTCTCATGATGACCTTGGAAAGAATATTCAAGCAGCAGACTAAACCAGCATTTTTCCATGTGTAACAAGTACCACTACGTTTAATTGAAAAAGATTTTCTGTTTGCCTTTCCCTAAGCTGCATTAATTTTCTGCCTGTTCTGTCTTAAAAAAAAGTAATGAAAAATAAGGCAGCAACTTAATTAATGAAAATAGTAACTTTTCACCAAACACCAAGCTATGCTAACAAAGTCAGCACCCCGTTACGGCTGCTAGCTGTGCACTGCCTCATTCTATCTGGATGCCATTATGACGATGCTTAGTGTGTGAACTGCAGGTTCTCTTGCTGCAAAGGCAGGTAGTTATGTGCCCAGCGGAGTACATCTGAAGGGGGAAGTATGTGTACTGTATACAAAAGCATCTGATGCTCTCAGTATAGGAGTGTGGGAGTGAGAATGGGTAAAGATACAGAAATAAAATTCCTGCACAGAGGTGGTAACAGTCACAAGACCTCTCTATAAATGCACTGTTTTAACTGGAATTGGCGTGAACTCCATTGGCTTAAAAGCTACAGCTTGACAAGAGCTTTTTTGCCCTTTTGACAGGTTAAAACCCACCCTCCTATCACTGATAAAATTTCAGTGATGACTTCCTAATTAAGTTACTCACATGCTTGGAAAAAGTTGCTCCTTTTCCATTGAGCCAATGGTATTTCAAGCTCTGAACAACTCGGCTACAGGTGATGGACAGACAGTGAATTTGGCAAATACTTATCAAACGTGGCATCTCTGTAGAACTGAAATGTGACAGGCCTGTGTGAGCTTGCAAACACACGGAAGTTCATTGTATGTGAGCCCTGTGTCTTAGCACAGCTTGGATGGAAAAAGCAACAAAACTGTTTCTAAAAGAAAACAGCACCTAGCTCCCAAACACTCTTGCACAAAGGAGAACAGGCTCCCATAGTCAGCAACGCTCTTCTGCGTGGATTGATTCCAGCTTCAGTTTTAAAGGTACCACTTTTGCATTTGGCACACAATACTATGTATATCTATACATATACATTCTTGTCAAGTAACCATGCAAACCCAAAGTAACCACACCCAAATACGCAAAAATCAACTCAAAAAAAATACCTATAGCTGGAGCATTTATGCAGAGTTCTCTCGCCAACAGAAGGAAAGTTTTTCCCAGCACATAGACATTCACCTATTAAAAGACAAAAAAACCCCATTATTTAAATATTAAACCACAGATGCTTTAAATAGAACATTTATATGGAAAGGAAAAAGAAAAAAGCAAACCCCGACTTTTTGAAATCTCAAACAACCTGCTTTTAAAAAGTTCAATTGAAGTAATACAAGCAATATTCATAGGTATAAAATAACAATGGGTACTTGTCAAAAGCTGCACAAATTAGCATTGTAGATCAAAGCATAAGTTTGTATTGGAAAAAATGAAAAAAAGTTGTTCATCCTGCTCTTCAGTGGCTTCTGTTGCTCTGTAGTACTTGGACAATTTTTCAGTTGTTACCTGACATTGTGACATTGAGCAGACTTTAATATAACATCAGTATATATAGAGCGTCAGTTGTCTTGTAACATAACAAAACCTGAGCAAATACTCACAAGTTAGTACAAATTTCAGCTCTGCATGATCATGTGAAATGGGATAATTAAGTATTGCACAAGCACACACCAAACTTTTCCACCAAAGCAAGGAGTGGTGCTATATGCCTCAGGGGTTATTTGTCATTTCTTACTCTTTGGACATTGTCCCATTAAAAAAAAAAGATAAATTCAGAAATACCCTATGCCACAGCAAACCTGCTGAGGAGCCAGGTACAGAGCCCTCCTCTCCTCCTTCACTGTGGCACTCAGGAAGATGTAAATGGAGAGGAGGAGTTGCTCTTTATACTCTTGATCTGCAATTAATAACATAGGCAACTACATTTGTATTTTAAAAGTCTGAGGAAGTTTTCTTTCACTATTTTAAGATAAGTTTTGTGGTCAGCAAAAAAGGCAGGATATACTCCAGTTCCTAATCAGCCCCAAACGTTCCCACGAAGCTCCATGATCACCTTGCTCCCCACAAGGCGTATGTAAAGGTCAAAGTTAGCATAAAATACTCCATCCTCCTACACTCCAAATATATATATATATTAAGGCTAGTATATACTCTATTGCTTTTATGTAACAACTGTCCCTCTCTTTCCTATGCCAGGATAGTGAAGGTGTTTACTAAGCAGTCAGTTACACAACTGAGTTGCTGATTATGGTAGAAGCCTATGTAAATAAAAGTATCCTGTTACTCAGTATGTTCTCTTTCAGTTTCACAAAAGAGCTTTATCAACAATAGTTTAAAAGCAAACTTTCCTTCCAAGTTTATAGATGCTTCTACTAAGATGGCAAAAATGAATATATATAAACAAAAAATACTGACATGTTTTCACCTAGCATGTCAAAATCTGAAATGTTCTTAATGTGAATTTTTCCTCAAATTTTAAAAAAATTTAAAAATGAGAACTTCAAAGATATCCTCAGAATAGTCATATATCCTGAAAGTGACTATGAATTCAAGTGTACATGATACAATGGTACTTTATTCCATATTTAGTGGAAGGTGTTGGCTATCTTCCATGCTGTGTCTGAACAATGGCTGAACTGGCCTAGAAGATACAAAAGTATATTCTTAAATTTTACTGTCCTCTTTTTTCCTGAAATACCAGACAACATAGAAATACTATTCCATGGGAAAAAAAGTGAACAAAATATACCCTTTGCATAAGAATCATATTTCTTTGGATTTAAGTCACTGAATTTTTATACAGAAAAATAAGCACCTACTGAATCTGGCAATTCATACGGCAGTTTGAGAGTATATGACTTTCCATGAGCCACAGAGACAGAACAGACATTACTACAACAAAGCATCTGCAGTGTTTCAGTTGGCTGTAGATGCTCTAGATTCACTGCAAGCTTGGAATGGCATGTTTTGACCCTTTGTCTAAAAATTATTAACATAAAGAATGGGGGTTTGGCTGTAGCTTCAGCCTTCTAAGTTTGCAGACCAAGTTACTATAAACCTTAAACCTCATCACTTAGATCTTGTTCTGCAAGGACGATTTCACTGCACAAATCAATAAAGATACTTCAGCGGAGACAACTCCATGTGATGTTTCTTTCCATCAGAGGCTTCAAACTCATCTAGTTCTTTCATTTTAGCCTAGGAAAAAAAAACGCCCTGAAATTCAGACAAGTATTTCTCCTGGCTTTTTTGTCACAACTTCCACATATTTGACATTTGTCCCCATCAAACCGTCCCACTCTCTTAAGAAACTCCTCCTCCAAGCAAACTTTCCATAAATGCGGTCATCAAAGAACAAATAAATATGAAGAGGTATAAAGTAGCAGGGCTGTAAAATTAAGTTCTAACAATCAAGTGGGTGCCAAATTAAACATAAAGCAAAGACAAATGCGTAATAAAATTTCTCGATCCCAGTTTATCTTCTTCTCCTTGGCCTAACTAAAAGTCTCTGGATCCATGGTCTATTTGAGAAGTAATGGACTAAAATCTAACCTGCTTTTCCACTTCACCCACATCATCAGTGTTTTATGACCAACTTCAAGGTGTAGGCAGTGTATTTACACAAAGTAATAAATCCAAACAGAAATGGTACATCAGGGAATTTCTTTCTTTTAATCATAAGTGAATTTCTTTGCAGTTTCTGGTTACTACTAATTTAGAAAGAAAACATAATACACAGTGGGTTATATGCTCTGTACTGTTTTCCTCAGGAAACTCACATGGTTTTGATGCCAAGGTAAAGTGACAGAAAGAATCAGGAATATTTAATTGCTTCCAGTTTTCCTGGCAAATCAGTAGGAAAAGAAACTTAAGGCCCTCTCAAACAATACACTTCTCATCTTAAAAAGTTACCAGATAGTCCCAGGTTCAGGGGCATTTCTCATAAACGGGAAATTAAAGACGGCATAAAGCTCATCCAGACATCTGTAATGCCACTGAACTGCTGAAACATGATATTTAAGATCTTCTGGGTTTAGTAGAAGAAGACCCTTTCACTAAAATTTTATGCTACTGTCACTAATTTCAACTATTACTCATCCACATACACATCCTGTGACAGATGAGATATGATATATAATAGGCACATAGATAGAGTCTTTCTTTACTCTCATCATTTGTATGGTTTTTTTGCACTTCATTAAGCTTAGAAAATTGAGAGAATTAATTTAGAGGCCTACTTTAATTTCTAGTTCTTTCTTCATTAAGAACTTCTTATAAAAATTCATATACTACAATCCATCAAGAGCTTAACACTCCAAATTTAGAACCATATGACATTTGCATTCATAAAACTTAATTTTATATAAGTCCTTAGAATGGTGAATAAACAAAAATGCCCTTCTAAAAAGATGTGTCTGGCTTACGCATGAATTGGTGCAGCTTTAAAGCTTACCACATTGACTTCGGCCTCTTTCCCCCCTCTTAATTTAGAGGAATCATGCTGAAAAACAGTATATCACCACACTCTGCCCAGTCAAAACTGTCAAAGTGTCACAATTCTTTTTATAGACATTCATAAGACTTGCACTTTTCTGACTGCCTATTTTCATCAGATATTAAAGTTCCTAAACTTGATGCAATCACTAGGTTTGAGCATCAACACCTAATACAAGAGTGGCATCAATCTCGTCAGAGGGGATATTTTAAAATATCTAGATACCCTGACAGTTTTTACAAAATCATGTGTGTACAAATATATGGACCCGACACCACTTGTTGTTTTGGTTTGGCTTTTTTCAAAAAAAAAAACAAACAACCGAACAAACAAAAAAACCCCAAACAAATAAACCCAAAACAAACAAAAAAACCCCACCTAAAAACCAAAAAACCCCAACTCAACAAAAAATGAGATGCGTCA
>NW_009913443.1:69515-74209 GCF_000696875.1 Nestor notabilis | reverse complement strand
GGCAGCGCAAAAAAAAAAAAAAAAAAAAACCCAACTGTTTTTACTCTGAAATTTTTACAGGAGGACTTAAGATTCTCAAAGATGGTATTCTTTACCAATAGTTAGTTTCTGCTCTTACTATAGAAGACTTTATATTAGTTAAAAGGGGCATTTGGAGAAGGAACGGCTTCCAATTATTCAGTTACATCTTTTACAGAAAGATCCTTCAGCTTGATACACTCTTTGCCCTTCACAGTATTTTTTTGAGACACAGTCTTTTCATTTTGCATCTGTCAGTCATCAGATGCTGATTTCAAAGGGACACTTCCACAGGGACTTTTATCCTTTCATAATTTCTTCTTGCTTTCACATCATGCCTAATGTGTTCACAAACACCAATATACTTCCACTTTTAGAAGCAACAACAAATTCCTTGTTTCCACCAACACAGGATTTCAGCTGTTCATCAGGCTAACACCTTCCAGAATTTTAAACTCTCTTTGGGAAACAGGGAATCTCCTATTCATCCAGTTACTAGGTCATTTTATCTTCTGAACACTAGCAAAAAATAAAGTTGCCATCATCGAATGAAAGTTTTTGCTTCACCCCAAGTTCCATGAATTTGTAAATCAATACTCTTTTCACTATGACCAATTTCCAAACAGGCTTTTCAAGACCACAGTGCGGCATTCTGGGAACATATTACAAATGGTGATGGTGGTTAAGGTATTCTGTCTTTCAGAAAGACAAAGACTGGGCAGTTGGAACACGATGAGAATTCACACTGTGAAACATCCATGGCTGCTTGCCTAAATAATTAAGCAAGCATGAAAAGCAAATGAGTTTTTAAGGAGAGTGTCTGTTGCTGGGGAAAGAGGCACCTGTGGTTATTTGATTCATTATTAACATTTCTAGTATAGTAATGCCTGAAGGTCTCAACCACGTTGTTTAAATTAACTCAATCAACACAGCAATTTGCATAGGGGCAATAAAGGCAAATGCAGTCAACATGTTAATAACTTTAAATGAACAAAGGGTATTAAAAACTGAAGCAAATGAGTGTAGTCTTAGAAAAAAAAAAAAAACCAAAAAACAAACCCACTCTATTTTACCCTTCTCCACACAAACTGAAACTTTCTTTTTTGTGATCCATATTGCAACCAGAAGATTACATTTAGCCTCGAAAGACAATACACAAGACTACAAACACGTACCAAACTCAGCTTGTCAGACTGCAGTTCAAAGAGACACAAATCGAAATTAAGCAGCTTCCTCTCATGCTATGCTTTAAAGTGTTGCCTTCAGCCTGAGGACTCTGCAAGGACAATCTACTTTTGTGAATCACATACATGGTAGTCCTAGCATTCTTCCTCCACCACCACAGCAGTACAATAGACCATTATCATACCACCTATGCAAGAAAGTCAGAGTAATTTGTGACAAGCATAGAAGAATCAGGGAAGCCAATGCTGCCTTTAGAAAAAATAAATAAAACAAGTGACCAAAATCTCACAATAAAAATCCTTCTGGACAAGAAAGTACTGTTATTTAACTAATCAAATTCAAGATAAAGAAATAGGGAGTACAAATTGTGTTCTGAAGTGGAAGAGAGACCAAAGGAGGACTAGACCAAGCAAGTATTGGTTACTGATTTTCACTTCCTGTGTAGTCTCTTCCCATATCTAGACCTGTAGCACAGCAGTTCAAGCTGGAATGGATCTCAGCAGTTCTATAAGCCCAACCTCCTGCTCAAAGCAGGGTCAGCTACAAGAACAGACCAGGTTGCTCAGGATCTTGAAAACTTTAATGGATGGACTTCAAAACTGCTCTGAGCAACCTGCTTCAATGCTTGGCTGTCCTCATGGTGAAAAACTTTTCCTTGGTATTAAGTCAAAACATCTCATTTTAATTAATTATTTATGTTGCTGCTAATCCTCCTGCTGTAGACTCCAGTAAAGAACCTGGCTCTGCTTAACATCTTTTAAGTATTAGCCTTATTTAACAGCAGGACACACCAAAGGCACACTATATACACTAGTAGGCTGATTGAAGATCAGAGCACTGCAAACACCTCTTCCCCAGAGTCTCTTACAACCACGTTGCAAAGAACACCACCCCAGAGACTAGATGAGACCAAAAAATCCCTGCCATTTCTGAGGATGAGAAAGGCAGCATTTCACCACAGCAAGATCAAAACTTTAGCCAAATAATTCTCCAGGTGCAAAGAATGAGGTGCTCAAACAGATGAGCAACCCTAAATTGGTTCAAAAGTTGGACCAAGGCTAGACAAGCTTCTCAGCTCTCCTAAATAAGCAAGGCCTGTCGCTTAGATTGGACTAACAAACAAAGCAAACAAAAGGCCTGATTATAGACCTCTCTAAAGACTGTATTTGCAAGTAAAATGCAGTATCTGAAAATATAAGCAAATACTTTCCCTGTGAGAGACTGATGACTGATCACCCTTCCAACTCAATCAACATGCAGCATGGCTGATCTGCACAAGGAAGGAGCCTGATTTGTAGCAGTGATATGGACATTTTCAGTTCATTTAATACTTGAAAGTCTAAATGTACCAGAGGCATACTGAATCTGACACCACTTCCAACAAGAGGTTTCCAAGACATAGAATATATTTCACCTGAGGATAAAACGAGAGAAAGAATACCAAGGAAATGCCTTTACAATTAAAAAAAGGTGACAATGTTTGGCTATTTCCAAGATGACAGCAATTTTGAAGCTACAAAAACTATTATGAAATGTAGCAGTTCTCCAGTGGAACGAGAGAAACTCCCATATCTCAGTCATCAGCATAAGAGGAAAACTGACCCGACTTCTTAAACAGACTGCCATTAACACTGAAAATTAGTTTCCTCTATTCTAAGTTTTAGCAGTATAATACTATTCTAAAAGAGTATTAAAATACAGGGGGCAGCTCTTTTTATTCTTTTATGAGGAATGGGGGACCAAATCCCAAAGCAACTCAGTAAAGACAGGAAGAGAGGATGGACAAGTAGCAGACCAGAGCTTAAGGTTTTCTTTTGGGTTTTCTTGTTTGTTTGTTTTTAAAAAGCTAAAGAAAACAAGAGAGAAAGAACACAAATATATTAGGTCATTAAATGAACACTGAGTTGCAGGTAACAGCAGATTCAAGTCTTCTTCATATCACGCTTGGCTACCACCTTCCTTATGTCGTGAGTCACAAAGGGCGTTAACTCTCCTAGCGCTTGCAAGAAACAGGTTGAAGGTCACTGATGTGGACGGTGTCATTAAGTGGGATGCAGAATGGCACTGCTAATATTACTTCCAGCTGAAAGATTTCAAAAGGAAGCAATGGATGGCCTTTTCCACAGGCTTTCATTTATCTCTTTTGCTGGTAGCTGGAGTTACAAAACTTACTTTTTGTTTTGCTTTTAGATGAAGCAATACATGAAAGGTTGTTTCACTTGTTTTTCCACCCTGAAATGCACTGAAACCTATTTCAAGGTGTTCTGTAACTCACTCAGTAGCTTCCATAATGCCACTCCATGAGGATGTTTCATTTGGTAACTTTCTTCAAAAAATCCCTGCAGTCAGATGATGAGCAGCCCTGCAGGTCCCTTCACCTCTCACACAACTGAGCTGCATCAAGCAGAAAATTCTGAAGAAAAACCTCAAAATCTGCTATTAGCATCCAAGCACGAGTTGGTGAGTGAAGCTCAGCAGTAGCTCATGGCTTAGACTTTCAGATGTGATTTTTTTTCCTGACACAGAATTGACACCTCTCTCATTTTACCTGGACCACCATGTCACATTTTGTACAGATGAGTGAACAAACTAAATGTTTTGGAAAGATAATACCACTGCCATTACTACTACTACTGCTAACAATCTTTCTTTTCCTCTAACAACATTCAGATCCCAACTTCAGGATGGGAGAACCCTTTAAAAAAATGAGGCACTTCAAGGTAATATATTACAATCTAACAAAGTAACTGCTTTTATTTAGGCACAAAATTTGTGGGTAAAGGCTGATCTAAAGCAGAATCTACTGATGCTTTTTGCCTGGGCCATAAATGTCCTGCCACTAAGTTTTTGTTGGGTTGGGTTTTTTTTTTTGTTTGGTGCTTTTTTTGGGAAGGGGGAGGAGGGCAGACTGGTTTGGTTTGGAGGGGTTGTTTGGGTTGGTTTTTTTTTTTTTTTGGAGGGTTGTGGGGCTTTTTGGTTTGTTTTTGTATTTTGATTTGGGGGATTTTTGTTTATTTGAGGGGGTGGGTTTGGTTTTTTTTTTTTCATTTGTTGTTGGTTGGTTTTTTGTTGGGATTTTTTTGGAGTTTTTTTGTGGAGGGAGGGGATAAGGAGCGGAGAAGGAGTAAACAAACTCCAGGTGGAGGAGAAATGAAGCAAGGACCTCAGTGCTCATTTATAAGTTCTTCAACGTGACTTTCTGGCTAGCTGCAGTTAACAATGACATTTAACATTCCTGTTTGCTCAGATTCACCTTAAAGAAGCTATAAAGCAGAGCACATCTTAAGTCTTCACACAGTTAAATACATAAATACAGATAATGACACTGAAATTTTGCATTTTCCCTCTTTCCAGGGTTATTTCCCTACTATTCATCTATTCCTGTCTCTCCCATCTCTTCAGTTACCCCTCTTTAAAATTCTGGTCTTCATAATGCCCCATCTCAACACCTTTTCCAGCTGGAATATACAGACGGCGAAAGACAAATTGTT
>NW_009913443.1:57115-69495 GCF_000696875.1 Nestor notabilis | reverse complement strand
ACTTTTTTCTTTTACAGATACAATACCTATTCTTCTTCACATTGTGTGACTATTCTTCATATTACTGTCACCATTCTATTTCATAACAATCACCATGAAAAATCACCAGTATTTAGAAGGAAATAAACCTCCCATTCTACACATGCATTATTTGGTTATGAGTAATCAAAAAAATTCAGTAAGAGTTTAGAAGAGAGAAGAAAGTTACTCTTCTTAGGAATTAAAGATTCATTTGATTATTGCAATTCCAGCAGATTGCTTCAAGTAATAAATAGACTTTACAGGGATGCCATTTACCAAGACAGCTGGGAAGACAAAAATAGATGCGTCTAACCTACTCACATTGTATGTAAAACAGTTGTAACACGGAGAATGAGCGTAAGGGCATGTGTCATTAGAGCTTTCTATTTCTACATACAGAGCAAGTACGCCTTTCTCTCAAAATAAATTTTATAAAACATGTCTCTGTAGTGCACTAATCCATTTAGACAGTATTACCTACCAAAAAAGTTATTTCTATCTTCAACAACTGTTGTTTTAAAAATGTGTAGCATCTGACTCTGGGCCATTGCAGTGACTCTGAATCCTGCTGAGAGGATCATACTAACTCTCAATGCATTATTTGTAGCATTAAAGGACCAAAAAAAAACAAAAAAAAAACCCAAAAAAAACCCAAACCACACTTAATTATTCAGATCTTCAAACCCAGTCATTTTCCAAGTCAGAATTTTTAGAGAGAAATTAGAATATCCCAAACAGCCCACACTGACAGCTCTTTGCTTGAACTCAATCTTAAACTTTAACAATTCACAAGTTTCAAATAATAATTTAAAACAAACAAACAAAACACACACAAAAAACAAACAAAAAAACCCCTTACCTGAAGAAGATCACTGAGGTCAAGTAACATGTCTGTGAGGAAGTCAAGGAATATACATGCTTGTTAAATGTGACACTGTTTCTTAATTTTAGTAGCAACCCCCAAAAAAGGAAGAAATAAACCCAGGTTTAACTGTCAAATGTATCAAATACAGACGTAGGTACTTTGATGCAGCACTTCTGCTAACAGACAGCACTCAGCTAACAGTTCAGCCCCCCAGAAAATCCTGCCAGCACCTGCTGCATTTACTGCACAAGTTGTCAATGTGAAGCGATGGTCTCAAAGAACGAGCCAATACCTTCTGTGACTTATAATGCTCACCACACAATGCAGCCTAAGAAAGACCCAATGATATCAAAAAAACCCCAGTAACTGCAGCAACATAGAATACTCTTATTAAACTTCATTTAAGAACATAAAGCATCACCAGTCTCCTATGCCATTTTAGCAGCTCAGGATCCCAGAAAATCAGATGGAAGAGCAAAGTAAGAAAACTGCAATAAGTTTCTGGTGTCCTCATAGAAGAGGACCTGCTGAAGGAAGAGCTGGGAAAAGAAAGCAGCTTTGTCTACTCACTTCTCTGGCCAAGCAAATCAGCTGTTATCTATGAGTTTTCACTCCATCATATCCTAACATTGCTGCAAAAATATTACATCACCATCTACTATTCATTATAGGCACCCTTGGAAAAATACAGGGACGTCAGTATAATTTGGTACATCATGGTAATGCAAGTATTAGCGTATGATGTTCTTGAAGTATGGCAGAGTAATAAAGCACACGTTTCTTCCAAGTATTATTAGCAGTGGAAGAATAATTCAGATAACCTAATCAGTTTATACATAAACATTTGCCTTGCTAGGAATTTTTATCCTTAAGCATTTCTATCCTTAGTTTGCATTTGAAATCATATGAATTTAGAACTCAAAATTTGTTATAATATCCAATACCTTATGTTGTTATTTGGTGAAAGTTAATTTTAGCATTAAGAAAACACAGCATAGCTGGATGTTTATTTAGCTGAAACTCAGTATGTCTCTGAAAAAATTCAAAATTTATTATAGGTAGTATTATGCAAGACATAAAAGTAATCTTAAATTTTAAGACAGTAAGGAAATTGTTAACAAAACCAGTCTGTAAGATATACAGCTTAAATTTACACACAGGAATACTGAACCTCATGCAACTTTTTGGTCAAAGTAGTGAGAAAGGAGAAAAATGGAAAGACTTTAACAACTCAATTGCCAAGGAACCATAACAACTGTCAGCTCATCAAACAGACTACAACAGTTTTATGTTCGAGAAATCAGAGAATGGTTAGGGTTGGAAGGGACCTTAAAGCTCATCTAGTTCCAACCCCCCTGCCATGGGCAGGGACACCTTCCACTAGACCAAGTTGCTCAAAGCCCATTCCAACCTGGCCTTGAACACTGCCAGGGATGGGACATCCACAGCTTCTCTGGGCAACCTGTGCCAGTGTCTTACCACCCTCACAGTGAAGAGCTTATTCCTAGTATCTGATCTAAATCTCCCCTCTTTCAGTTTAAAGCCATTCTACCTTGTCCTGTCACTACAGGCCCTTGTAAAAAGTCCCACATCAGCTTTCTTGTCAGCCACTTTAGGTACTGGAAGGCCGCTCTAAGGTCTCCCCAGAGCCTTCTCTTGTCCAGGCTGAACAAACCGAGCTCTCTTAACCTGTCTCCATAGGAGAGGCACTCCTGCCCTCTGATGATGTTGTGGCCAACTCCAGACTCACTCCAACAGGTCCATGTCCCTTTTATGTGGAAGCCCTAGAGTCAAATGCAGTACTGTGGATGTGGTCTCATGAGAGTGGAATAGAGAAATATTCTAGGTCTGAAAATGTTCCTAGCTCTTTACTGACTTGAAGTGCCAGGTTAATCTATGCCCACCCTGAGACAGCTTCATCACTGAGATAAACTAAAACTATCATTCATGTCTGATAGATTTCATCACTGGGGGGGGGGTTTTTTTTCGGGGGGGGGGGGGAGGGAGGGAAGGGAAAAAAACCCCAAACACCACCACACACACCAGGAGTTCAGTGGTTGCTGGGGCACCAAAGTGAGCAGCTGAGCCATCCTACAGTCTGTCACTGGAGACAGAAGAGTCAGAAAGAACATCACTGCCAAATGCTAACTCAGATCTTAGGTGAGACAGAGAGCTACTTTTCTAACCTAGGCATTTCAGTTACAGCCATGAAATCTGTGTATCAAAGAACTCCCCATCCTCCTCAAAAGTTAAAAACACTTTGCTGGAAGACCTAAGCTTAACACATTACAAGTGCTCAGGCTTTATTACTGTAAGAAAAAAACCCTCTTTGTCCAAACCACAAGAAACAGAGAGCATTGTATGCATTTACAATGACATAAGATTAGAGCTAAGAAGCTGGGAAATTCACTTGCAGGGTTCAGGCAACTCTGAAGCAATTTAGAGCTACACTGTACGTGTTTTAACATACATTTGCTTTGCTCCTTAGAGAAGTTAGTTCAAGTGTCCACTGAAATTGTAAGCAAAGGTCACAGTAAAAATGTGGCATTTCTGGACTTCATTTAAGGTAGCCTCCAGCAACCTCTCTCCCTGATTAGACGTGTAGCTACTACAGCACAGCAAAGGCAAAGGGGAAATTTGAGTCATGCAGTAGCAATGGGTTGGCCTTTACTGTGAATATTGTTTTTCAGCAGGAAGTAGTTTTAAAAACAGGCAGTTGTTTTCAAACTCTTTTTCAGAGCTGGAACAGTTCAGGAGAACATACAACAACAGCTGAAACCAGCAGATAATACTTAATATGTATTCAAAAATTATACAATCGTAAGATAAATGTTTTCTTTGAGGCTGAAAGAAAACAATGATAACTTCACATAGATTGCTAGCACATGGAAAAGTTCTCTTAAAGGGATAGAAAGCTACTGATATTACAGATATACAAACTAACACGACATAAACACAAAGAGACTTAGGTTATAAATGCACCCAATTTAAATTTAAAAAAAAAAAAAAAAAAAAAAAAAAGAAAAAAAGCATAAGCAGTTTCAACTGCTTTTCCTTTGCCATTCATTCTTTAAGCTAATTTCACCAAGGTATGTAACTGACTGTCCATTGCTAGAAACTTTTAAATCGAAATGAGAAGAGTCCAAAGGCTTTACTTCAGAAGATTTAATTCAAGGGAATTCTTTGACCAACGTGACACAAAAGGTCAGACTGAGTGGCCAGAACACTCACCTTCTGCCTTTATAATCTGGTAATCTGTGGATAATGCGAGAGCACCATGCATCACAGCAATAATGATCTCATTCTCAGCAACAGAGGAAACAAATGTTCATGATGAAATGAATAGTACCGGAAACTTAAATCTCAAAATACCAAAACAAGCGTGCATTTGTATTTCACACAGACCTACATTTTACATACTCCAGCAGCCCAAAAGTACTTATATGAAGCAAAATCCCCTTGGTTTTCAGTATTAACATTTAACAGGAGGCAAAACTGCCATTTGCAAATATATTTGCAAGTATACTTGCAAATATAGAGATGAAGGAATAAATTGTGGAAGATGCTTTTAAAATAACACCTGTCATTTACAATAGAGTCATTCCTCCCCCAATAAATAAATATATAGATCTTGATTTAAATGTTTGACAATTTACAATAATCAGGAAGCCTTCAAATATTATTTCATGCTACTGTGTCAGAATTCTTCCACCACATAGCATGTCCTATCTGGGAGATACAGGCACATGTAAGGAGCACAGAGAAGCCAGAGTCTAGTATTTATTTCAGTTAGTTTTCCTGAATTACCCTCAAAATGTTTTTGGTATGATTTGTTTTGGGTGTTTTACTTATTTTTACAAGCTTACTACAAAAGCAGCCATACAACAGAAAGAGAACTAAATGCCAAGGAATCCTGACTGCAAACGCTCAGCAGAAATTTGACGTCTTTGAATCATGCTGTCCACTAATGAAGTGTCACCTTTTTACAGTTGAAGCTAAAATGCTTTCTGTTTCTAACAAAAAAACCAAAGCCATTAAATATATAAAATATTTAAGCATGAAGTCACTCTCTGTACTCAAAAGAGCAAACCAGCCGGCTGCAAACGAAAAGCAAAGCCTAATAGCAAAGCTGACTGAAAAGCAAAACTAATTTCTGCATATTAAAACAATTTTTTTCCAAGTTCTAAATGAAATGAAATAACAGCAACTTCAACATTAGGGTTCTGTATAAGCTACATAAGAGATGTGAACTTCCCAGAAGCAGAGATAAGACAAAAGGGAGGGTGGGCATAGAAGTGAAGTAATACCAGGGTGAAAAACTAGCGACAGCATTTGGCTGGCCCTGAACCCAATCTTCCCCCTTACAGATCAACACCCAATTCACAAACATCCCTTTCCATATTTTCGTACACCAAGTGACTTCTGATTATGACTTATTACAATTATCTCTCTACTGCTTTACAAACTTACAAACCATTTTAATTAGCAATTAACTAAAACTGACAGCACTGTTTAAAGTACACACTTCCCAAGAACACCGAACTAAAATGATTAGAAAATAAAAACCAAAACCAATTCTTTTGTAGAAAACTCATTTCTGATAACTCTATCAAAAGCTTTGCCTTGAGGCTGAAATCCTACAGAGCCCGTTTCCAAAGTCTCTGAAGTTTGCAGTTTTGTCTGTACACAGTCCACACAGCACAAGCCACACTTGAGTACACAAACAAAACCCAGCATTTAACAAACCAAACTGGTAAGTGCAAATGCCAATTTTATAAAAAGCTATCTTCATTTATGTGTACATTAATGCATAATTTAAAAAAAAAAGTAAAAATTTGCATTTTGGTCTGTCCTTTGCACACAGCTGCATGCCTGTTTCCTAAAACTATGTTTTTCTATATTCTGTACTCTAAAAACTCCAGCTTAACGACAAAAGGCAGTCCCACACTCCTTCCCCAGGTAAATCAGGATGTTTCTCTAGTAGTTCCCTTTCAGCACGTGCTCTGTCACCATCTTCATACTTAAGACAAAGTTCGCAGCAGTAATTCATAGAGTCATAGAATGGTTTGGGTTGGAAGGGACCTTGTAGCTCATCTTGTTCCAACCCCCCTGCCATGGGCAGGGACACCTCCCACTAGACCAGAATGCTCAAAGCCCCGTCCAACCTGGCCTTGAACACTGCCAGGGATGGAGCATTCAGCATCATACAACCACCGAGGCAGATTATTAAGACAGGCATTTCGGGCTGCATTCAGCCTGCCTGATTTCATGGCATTAACTGAAAGGGTTAGAAATGCAGTGTTCTGGTTCACCTAAGATCTGAATTAGCCTCTGACCAGAGTTCCCCTATCCTCTATTTCCAGTGACTGTAGACAAAAGTCTAGGGCACCTGGGCTGTTGACTGGCGCCACAGCCAGTTAGACAGGATGGATCCAATCCTGCAAGCTACATTAGCCTTCAGACTTCCCAGTACACACACAGTTCAGTCTTCACTAAATTAATGCTGTAGCTTTTCTTAATAATTGCATTCACAGTCATTCCCATTTAGAGGAACATTTTCAAAAGCATGTCACGCTAGCTGACTATGCAGCGAGTGTTCAGCACTTTTGAAAATGCTGCCCTTAGAGAGTACAGTCTTCAGAGGACTGGGACTAGGCTTTACTCCTAGTGTTACTGACTTCAAGTAAATAATCTGCTTTATAGGATATTGCAAAGTATTTACATACTCGCATGTAAATTTAACACAGCAGAACACAATCAAGTAAAAAAATACTTTTTTTTCTTCCCAAAATGCTTGTACAGTTAACTCACAATTATTCAGTATATCAAGATGGATCAAATATGCAAAGAATATTCATACTAAGCTACTGAAAGATAACCCAGTTACTATATTTGCTTTGGGAAAAGAAAATTTAAGCAAAGAATAACAATGTAAATACTAATTTAAAAGTTTTGAGACATAAGGTTCATCTTCAACCTGGATGATGTGACCATGTCTAAATAACAGTTGGCTATGTTCACACAACAAAAAGTCTCCAAACAAGAATGAGAGACCCCATCCCCTGAACAGTAAATTGACAAGCACTGCTGAGGGAAAAAAAAAGAGGTTGCTAGGAGAAGCAAGGTTTAAGGAAGAACTGAAAAGATGAGCGGGGCTGGCAGACAAGAATGGGGAGAGAGGCACCAGGAAAGGAGCAAAGCTCAAGCTGCAAGGGAAAAAGAAACCAGAGTAAATAGTAAAGTCACTGCAGAAAACATCCCGTGTTTGAAAACAGTTTGAACACATAAACAGGTATAAAATTGCACAGTCCAAAAATCTGCACAGAATGATCATTTATTGTAAAGTGGGCATAAAAAAAAAGGCAGCTGGGAAGGAAGACACAATTAGTAAAGATTTAAGTAAATGTAAAGGAATTCAGTTCTCTCTTTTCCCTATGTACAATGTCTGTAAATGTTATGACTTTTACCAACCGTGAAACAAAAGTTTCACAGAACTCAGAGATGCAAATCTGCAAGAACTATTCTGGGATGACAACTGGGTATTCAGCACAGCAACACCACACGCATTTGGAAACGTGAAGCAACTGATGAGACAGAGAAACTAGAAGCAGAGAAGAATCACTGCCTGCTTAGAGGTGGGCAGAGGAAAACCAGCACTGTCATGAGCCTGGCACTATGCTTTTCAGAAAACTCCAAAGGGGGGGAGGGGGACACAAAACACACCACCAACCAAAACCACAATAGAAAACCCAAACAAAAATAAACCAAAATAATCTCAGCCCTGAATTGGCTCAATTCCTGCCCATTACTAGCCCCATTCCTGGGCTGCTATTTGAGCAGCAATGTAGCAAACCAGTCTAGGGAACTGCCTGAAATTCTGAAATAAATATTTTTTTTCTTTTTCTATTTCCCTGCTTTCAACTGGATTAACTCCCCATTCACATGCAACTGCACAAACACCTGGGCTGATAGAAGGCAGGGGATGGACTGGGGGAGGACTGAGCAGGCAAGGGCAATGCAAGATGACTCCTTTCTGAAGGCAAGCCAGCTCACACTGGCTTAAAGCATTCATCAAAACCAGAGCCTGAGACAATCTCTCAGTCACTTATCCCACCTTCTCAAATTCCTCTTTAAAGTAACACTGTTTGCAGAGTTCTCCCTAGTTTGTTTCCAAACACAAAGACCTACCTTATCTGAAAGAGAAACCTTAAATAAATAAGGACCAAAGCCTGCAGAATAACTGCTTTACAGTAAGCCAAAAATCTTATAAAAGTGGTAACACCTTCCTTGTTTTAAGTACATACACAGTTCCTGTGTGGAAGTTCATCACAGAACACTCTGGTTTACTCACAATAAACACCCAGCTATCATTTTCAGAAAGTAGCATTACAGTGCTCTATTAAACCAGACCAAAACCAAATTCTGTAGATACAGAATGTTTTGCATTTTTCCATGCTAGAAGCTAAGCGCTACATCTCTGCTTCCATGTTAATGCATTGGTATTAAGTGCTCCTTGGAGAATTCTCTCAACAAACCTTTGCTGGGATGGGAGCACAGCAGCTGCTGTACCCAGCACTGGGACATGGCAGAGTTTGCACAAAAACTCAGATGCTGCTTTCCTGCCAGTATCAGTGAACTTGATTTATCCATGCACAGGCATTAACTAATATCTTACATGTAAAACAGTGACACTCATTAGGAAGTTTGACATTAGAGCCTTTGTTTTGAGAAAAAGTATGTTTCAAGAAAATTAACTGCATCCCTGGTATTCTGAGGCCTTTGGTGGGAAGTACAACAATCAGATATGTTAAATTTCACATTCTCAAAGGCTTTACGGGATTGTACCAGCATATGTCACATAACACAATGACAGAATAAAGCCTTTTGTATCAGATGCCTGTAGGCACATACCTGTAGAAATCTCTTCTGTTCCTTGAACTGGGTACTTACTGCCATGCACCAAAGGGAGCCCTTGCCTTCACATAGCGGGCACTACTGGAGCATCTGTTCCCTAATGGTGGAAAACCTCACCTCTGCAGGTGGGAGAGTTCTCTACATTCCCACCCTCCCTCACATCTGCAGCACTATGCAGGAAAACGCCAGGCGTCATGGCTTCATGGATGTAGCTGGCTCCCTCCTGGGGTGCGGGCTGAGCAACACTTTCACAAATGCTACCAAACTGTTAATTACTAGTATTGTAGTAATCAAAGCAAGTTTGATTAAAGGCATTACAGTAACCGGCAAGCTTAAAAGCAACATGGAGCTGAAAACTGGGTGCTTCGGCTCTTAGTTCATCAGCAATGCTTGAAAGTCAGGACAACACACACTTTCACATTGATTGAACTTCTCAAAGCAGCCAGGTTTAGTCATTTCCAATAAAATAAATAGGAAAACATGGAGCTAAGCTGATGCATTGCACCACTGGGTAGAAAAATCCTCAACCAATGCTTTTACTTTAAGAAATGCCTACACTAAACATAAAAAAAGGATGTCTACATGTTCACCATAGAAGAAACCTTCATGTCATACCAGCACAGAGGTATACAGAATTTTATTTTTATTAAAGAGTTATATTTTCTAACCTGCGCCTGCTTTATGATTCATAAACAGGAACTTACCCAAACGAGTTACTAATAAAGCATTTTACCAAATGTAGAACAATGCATCTTGCACAGGCTATGCTTTAGAGTACCGCTGCAAGAGTGTTCAAGGAAGGTTTATTTAGCAGTATGGACTAGGTAACTAGACACTAGATAGTTAGTAGTATGGGAGGTCCATTACCTCCTTGGACAGCTTTCCAGGAACCTGGGGATATGGTAACAGAAGCAAGTGAGTTAGCATGTTTGAATTTACCAACCTGTGGACAAGACACAACATGCAGTCATGTCTTCTGAAACTTCACAGCCATGCTGAAAAGAGATATTACCCTTAGCTCTCACTGGCAGGGTGAGAAGATACCTTCAATTCCTGAGAGCCGAACTGAGTAAGGCTCAAGAAGAATTAAAGAAAAAAGAACTGCAATAGCTTTTTAAACTTTAAAAATATCAAACACCAGTTTTAAAAACCTTCCATGGCTAGAGACCAGTGATGCATTATACGTTGAAATGGATACAATTCTCAACATGACACATTCCCCTTCAAGGGCATAATATACTGTATTTTAAATTTAAAACAAATTTATGCTTTGAAAAGAGTTGCCCCTAGAAAAAGATTAAATTTGGTCCTTGAACAAGTATAATACAGCAGGTGAAGGGAGGAGTTTACTGGCATGCAAGAGAGATGACATATCTCAGATTTAAAGGTAGCTAACTTTTCAGAGTTCCATTACAAGAATAAATCTTTGAGAAGATCTATTGAGCAGGGAAAATACAAAGTGTATCAAATGCCTGTGGCTGTATTTTATCTACATGAAAGGGTGGGAAATACATGCTTCCCTTTGAGAATCAGTTTTTCCCAAGAAATTGAATGGCACAGCCCTGAGGGACTCCAGGCTGTGCCTTAGGACACTAGGTTTCTGTTTCCATTTTTACCACTGCCACACAAAAAAAACATTTAATCCTTCTTTATTGTGTTTTTAAGCTTCCCCATTCTTGGTAAAATGCTATGAAATCTTCTGATTATCTTACTGTCATAATACACATTTGACTCCAGGGTTCCCAAGTCTCTCCACAGGGTCAGAGAAACAAGCGTTGAAATGTATTTCAGCTGTAATGTCCCAGTAGGTAACTAACTTTATGGTCAACAACTAGTTTTCAGACCATCTCCTTGCCTTTGAAAGACTCATACTATACCCTGTCCTAATGCAACATCCTGCTCTAACTAGTGGGTTTATGATATGCAAACCAACACAGAAATTTGTTTCCCCCGTGCAAAACATGCAAAAGGGCTTAAAAACTAAGTGACATCTTGACCTCCTTATAATAAAAAGAGATGCAATGTATATCACAGATTAAGTCCATCATTTCAGGTATGCCAGTCCTGATTTTCATGCCTCTATTATCCAAAACACATAGCTAAGGAGCTGTTATAACAACTTTAAAATCCTTTTTCAATTTAATACTTAATTCAATTTTGCATCAATTTGCTCTAAAAGCACATTGTGAATACACATACTACTTCTCAGTGTTAAAAAAAGATAATGCAAGCGTCAACTCCTTGTTTATTGGATACTCGTCTTTATGAGAGGATCCTTAAGGAGCAAAAGGAAAATGCTTTATTGAGTTGGCAAGGCACGTGAGGGGAAAGAGGGGTAGGAAGGGGTCAGAATTCATATACCATCATTTTACTGAAAAATCAGGTCTTCAGTAAGCAATCTGCTGCAATTCTCCACTTGTCAGGGATTCTGCAATTCTGTTGGCATTACTGTCAATATTTACTTCACGTAAGTAGGAACTCCCAAAGCATCTCAAGACAATGTTGCACGGCATCAGTTAGTGAACACACTGAAGTTAATTTACTTGCAAATTGCATTTCTCACATTCTTAAAAGACAACAACCTTCATTAAACAGATTTAATCAAGATGGAGAAAGAGGAATATTTTCCTGAAGTGTCATTTTAAACTTTTATCCCTGTATTATCTTCTTTTGAATGCTGTAGCAATGGCAGGCACTTATCTCATGTCTCTCTTACAGCACAGAGACTGCTTCATTATCAGTTTTTAAGAAGCCGTAAACTTATCTCAGCTGCTGGAATTCTTCATGAGAGAAAGAAGAAAAAAAATCAGTAACGATGTACATATCATCTGCCTCTGGGAAAATAAAAGCTGCCAGTGATACGCTGGGAAAGATCTCTTTAGACTTATTTCACACAGCCTTGCAGTAGTTTTGTTGTAACCTAGCAGCATAATTTCAAATAACGTTCTGCAGTGCGCTGACGGCAAGCTTCTAAAATACAGCTCAGCTCTGAACGACCACTGAGAATGCTATTGTGGGTCTCGTGTTTACAGCTACTCACCGGTGGTGTCGTATTTGCAACGCTTTCAAGAAAGACGATAACTTTTTTCTCCACCACTGAGATTTACAAATTCAGCCTAGGATTTTGATAACAAGCTCAGTACAATACCAGAGCTAGTGAGCCTACAGAATGTGCTCCTCTTCACAGTTTTAGCTGAGGACTCCAAGGGGTTTAGCCAATATATATATTCCAGGGTCTTAGGAAAATCAAATAGGAGAGTAGTATGTAGAACAGGACTCCTGCACTGTGGGAGGCAGCATTATAGATGCACACAGAACACAAACATATCTACATCATACTACTGTCTTAATGAGCGAATCATTTTCCTTCCCTTCTGTGCCTCAGTTTCTATGACCAGAAGATGGGTATTGTAATATTGATCTTCTCTATAAAATGGTGTAAATTCCACACTTTTATCACCGGGACGCTCAGCTAGAAGGAAGCAAACTGGAGTTGAAGTTCTGCTGCCAGAACTGCTTACATAGTAGATCAATATAATCATAAAAATATATGATATATAACAAATACATTGGGGGGGGG
>NW_009913443.1:11732-57088 GCF_000696875.1 Nestor notabilis | reverse complement strand
GGGGAGAGAAATGAAACAGAAATAACCCAAGAGAAAAAAGCTGAACTAAGTACACACCCTCTCAAAGCCTGGCCATTCACCTACAAAAGCTTCCACTTGTTTGCTCTTCTCCTGGCCCTACAATTCTTGCATTTCAGATTGCAGAGCAACAACAGCTTCAAAAGGAGACCAGGCAGGGGTCAGCCCTGATTACCCTCTCTGCTTTTAACTCCCCTTATAGATGTGAATCTGGGTTTTCCACAAGTCAGGAAGAGGCTTTAGTCACCAGCCCCAGGGAAAAAAAAAACCAAACCAAACAACAAACAAACAAAACCAAGAAAAACCCTACCACCTTATGTATATAAAAAAAATAATCAATGAGCAGCTGTCATTGTATCACCCACCAGAAGACTGATTGCTCCAGACTGAGCAAAGAGAGATTCTCTGTACAGAGCACTAGCTAAACACTTCAGCTGCCAAGTGGAAAGACAGTTCAGCTGCACCTGAGTGAAATGTCACCTACCTATCAGAGACACCCAAAACAACACAGGATCAGGGGAAGCTGGTGTTGCAGTGGATGCTGCTTTAGCAAAGCTGAAGCTATGGTCTGCCATGGTGTTCTTAAAGCCAAATTGTTGAGACACCATTGTTTGGCCTTCTGGCCTAGGAGGCAAGCATAAAATGGGCCAGACTGCCAAGTCTGAAGGGCTGTGATTAATAGTACAAAGTTCAACAAGCAGACAGTTACTGCAGGCATCCCTCAGGGGCAATGCTGTCTCAATTAGAAATGAGACAGCAAGGCAGAAGGCACCCTAGGCAAGCGTGTAGATGACACCAAGGTCTGGTGGGGCTGCCACTCACAGACATCTTAGCAAGTTGGAGAACTGGGCTGACAGGAGCTGCATCTGTCTTGGAACTTCTTGAAAAGTCTCACGCCTGAGAGAGTAGAGTAACCCCTTGCTACAAGTACAGCAGGGACTGACCAGCTAAGGAACAGCTTGCACAAAAGGAACTGGAAGTCCCCATGGACAGGTCGAGCAGGAGCCAGCAGCATGCTCTTGCATCAAGAAAGGCCAAATGTGTAGTGAGCTGTATTAGCAGAAATGCAGTCAGCAGCTGAGAGAAGTGGTTATTCCCCTCTATTCACTACCTACGAGGCTGCATCTGGAGAGCATGTTCAGGTGTAAGTTCTTAAGTACACTTAAAGTGTACATTCCGAGTGACTGCAGTGGAGGGCCACTGAGATAGTTGAGGGGCTGAAGCATGTGATGTATGTGGAAAAGCTGAGAGAGCTGGGCTTGTTCTGCCCAGAGAAGAGAGTCTTTAGGGGAGATCTAATGCTGTCTTAACTACCTAATGAGCAGGTATAGAGAATATGGAGCCAAATCCTTCTCAGACATACAACACACAAACAGAACAAAAGGCAACAGATACAAGTTGCAACAAGAGAAAATCTGATTAGATATTAGGGAAAAAAAAAAGTAAAAATAAAAATCTTTGCTATGAAGGTAGTTAAACCCAGAGAGAGTATGACATGTCCACTGCCAAAGACGACCAACACTCAACCAGAGTAGGGCTTCAATAATCTACTAAGCAGGTGAGCAGGGAATTGGACAAAGTAGAATCATAGAATAGTTAGGGTTGGAAAGGACCTTAAGATCATCTAGTTTCAACCCCCCTGCCATGAGCAGGGACACCACACACTAAACTATGTCACCCCTTGAACACCTCCAGGGTTGGAGCATTCACAACTTCCTTGGGCAACCTATTCCAGTACTTCCAACCTAAATTATTCTACGATCCTACACAGGGCACAGGTCTTCTGGATTGTTTCTTGAGTATTTCATCACCTTCAGATACACTGCCTATATAACCATTTATGTACAACACCTTCTTTGACTGCTGGAGAGCTGGTAGAAAATGCTCTGTGTTCTCTCCCATCCTAGAACCTGTCAGTAGGAAAGACTGCTGAGATGAAACACTTCTGTCAAGATATTTCTCCGCCTCTCACCCCCAGCTTCTTTTTTTGATGCTGTCCTCATATTTTGGATGCTACCTCTCAGCCAATATTCCTGGCTCCCGATTGTGCTCCGAACTTCTCCAGTTGCAACAGGAGGAAAGCAACTAGTTCCCAGCTCTGCTGGGAGGGCTGCCAATGTTACCAGCAACAACCAAGGACTGGAGCATTCTCTTGTTTCATCATTGAATGACTATGAGGAACAGCTGAGACACTGAAGCCACCAGTTCAAAGACTGAGAAATGAGTGCAGCAGCAACCAATACTTGAGTTGCTTTCCTCTGCCACAGTAAGAGCTTAGAGTCTAAGTGGAAGATAATAAATATTAAACTGAACATTGACAAAAGTATTTTCCAACTTAAAAATTAGAATCTGAATATGCTGGAAATAATTATTGGCAATGAACTGGGTCCTCCAGATGTGACAAGAATGCAGTGATTTGGGAGTCCCTCAGAGACAGCAGCACAGATGCAGTCCATCTGTTGTATTCTCTAGAAGACTGATCCTTTAAGTACCAGAAATTTTCATATAGAAAACTCAACTTAGATTCTGCAGAAATTAACAACACACATGTGGGAACACCGAACTTTCAACTCCAGATAAACACAGCATACAGCACTCTCTGATTTCAGGTACCGAGATGCAAGAGCTGAAACCTCCAGATGTCTCTTTCAAAAGAAGACTTTTTCAGTTATGAGTTACATTATTTTAGATTTCTTTCCCTGGAGATTGAGGATGGCCCAAAGGTGATTTCAATGGCAAATTTCAAAATAAGTATTCTTAATTCAGACAGCCCAGCTCTTTCACCCAACAGGAAAAGTGACAGAAAAACATTTATAATCTCATAACTTTTGGAGCTGAATAGGCAGAACTTCATTACTCTGAAGCCATGGCTTCATTAGGGAGGGGAAACAAACAAAAAAGTGTAACTCTAATGCAAGTTAGCTCAAAGGACACAAAATCCTTGCAAAGCAAAGATACAGAGGTGTTTTCTTGGGTACTAGCAAGGTCAGGTAAACTCTCAAATTTTCTCCAGTCCAGCCTGAAACACTAGCTTTTTCTTGTTCCAGAATCGTGCCGAACATTACAGTACCTGAAATGATAATAACTTTGTCTCCCCTTGGGAAGTGCATGGCCAAAAGGCTCTCTAAAAGCATAACAGAAGGTTAAAAGGACCAATTATAGAAGAAAAAATACTGTAAAACAGTAAGGTGAGAAATTCTCCTGACTGTAAGACAAAGGCAATATTTGGAGATCTGATTTTTATGTAATAAAGACTTTTATATTTCAGTTAGTACGTCATGTTGCTGAATATGCATTTTTACTGCACAATTTTCTCTTAATATTAGAAATATTTTAGCATCAGTTAGACAAAATATTTTGTTCACATTAAAAGGGTTTTTTCCTCCAGTCTATGTATTTCCCCTTTCAAAATTTGTTTTCTATCATGAGCAGTTCATATATGATAACATAAAACACATTGTTTGCCATTCCTCCCCACTTACCAATACAAAAGGAATCTGAAGAGCACGCCCATTTCTATTCCCTGTCGAGGCATAAACTGAGACTTCTTTTTTTGCCAGACAAGCTGCTCCTTCATTGAAGAAAGTTATGTATCTCCATTTAAAAATACTGATTAGCAAATCTCATAGCACTTTACTAACACATGTAGCCAAAACACTGAGACTCTGTGTTTTCCCCAAACTTGAAGGATGTTGAAAACTTAAATTATTCACTTACAGATGATCTAAAGATGAGAGCTCCACAATTTATGTTTTATTGTCAAATATTTAAAGGATTAAATCTAAATAAAATACATAATACACAAGCTTCAAAGCACACGTTATCTTCAACATCTTATTTCCAATTAGCAAGTCAAAATAAAAAAGGCATGGGGAACATGTGGATTCAAAAGCAAAGCTCTGGAAGAAATCAAAATTTTGGTTGGTTTGGGTCTTATTTAGGGCTGCCATTTTCCCAGACTTCTGAAACTGAGTAAGATGGAAAGGTTATTTTCTCTCTGTCTCAAAGCGGGGAAAATAGCAGACATACCACCATTCGATTATTATATCATTTGTATTTACAACAATACTGAGCCAGTCTGGCAGTTAAAAGACATTTTCTTTTGCCTTCAAGGAAGGACATGGACTTGCCATGAAGACAGGCTAACAGTGAAAAGGTTAGAGGCTCAGCTCACAATTTTACTTCACATTAGATTACAAAATACTTAAAACCTTTCACTGAGAAGCATTTCCAGTATGAAGATTCCATATGAAGACTGTGTCATGCAACCAAAATCCTAGAGACAAACATCTGAAGAAATAAGACAGCTCTTGAGAAGTACTTTACCAGTTTTTAAAAGGCTTATACTTTATTAGGATATAAGAAATCATTATCAAGACCACTTTCAAGATATGAGGACATGCCACGTATGAGATGAATCCTGTTTATCCAAAACAAATTTGAAAGGTAATATTGTTCCTCTGATATACCTTCACTTTGTTCCTATGACATCAAAAACTGCAAGACAAAAAAAAAAAAAGCTGCACAAGAGACTTAGGAATATGATGAAAGTAGACACAGCTTTGGAAGACCTGAAGCTAAAATAACATTTGCAGATAGCAAGCACAGAAGTGCTTGTAAGTCTCAATGCAATAGCTTTTATTCACCCTATTTAGCATTACTGATCTTAATTAAACTAATAATGTGAATTTGTCTTCTAAGGCATCATTCTTACTGCATTAAAATGCAAATATACAATCTTCAAAATGATTTTAATGAAGGAGAGCATTTAATTTTCTAACTGACTTCTAAAATATTTAAATGCAGAAAACATTAGTGACTGCTACAAGCAGGAATATTTCTCAGTGACCAGATCAAAAACATCAGCAATAATTGATCGGATTTGCTACCAGAATTTATTCAAACAAACCATCAGGTAACGCTTTTTCCTTTCTTCTTTTTTTTTTCTTAAGGGAGGGGTGGGCATGCAGGGAAGGAAGGGGAAGTGTCTCCTTCACATCCCTCACCACATCCAGCATATCCTCTGACAAAAGCAAGAATGTGCTACACAATGACCAGCTGTACCACACTGTTTTTCATTTAGCTGGTGTTTGCAACATCTTGGCTCCCATCAGGTCAAAACATCACCCAGTTATAATGCTGGTTTTGCTGACATAAGCACCAAAATTTAGATGCAGAGATAAACTTCTGAACTGAGCGGAGTGCCAACCTAATTATTTCCTCTTTTAAACAAGCTTTAAGAAGATTGTTAAATATTTATTTTCACAAGCATGCAAGGATCACTGAAGGTCAAAAACATGAGAGGTGTGATCCCCTTCCTTATCATTCCTTCTTTGTATTTATTTCACTAGAAGCGAGCCTCTCTGCCATCACATTTCCCTCCCCTCATCCATCACCCAGAACTTACTGTGCCTTTGCTCCCCTCATTAGTTCCCATGTCTCTGCCACCATGCTTCAAAGCATGACCTCCTCTCAGTGCTGCTGGTGAGGGCCAGCCCTTGTATTTCTAACACATTATCACCGATGTCATTGTAGCTCTCCTGTTCCTTACTTCTGTTTCTTTCCTTGTTTCACTTTCACGATGAGAAGGTCTCATCAGTTCAGAAACCCCAAACTGGAACCTAATTACCAAGAGGAAAGACTGCACAATTAATTTTATTATTTTACTTAATGCATGCAGTAACAGACAGTATTACATGCATTAAAAATCTGTCTCAGATGCTTCTACTCTAAGTATTTCTGTGTTACACAAGGCCCAACATGGTGATGGAGCACAGAACTGACAAACAATAAACACTTCTACCTGCCCGTAATTCAAGCCTGCAGTGACAAAGGCTTCAGTGGACCTCATCCAGAAGCATATAAAGCCTGTCCCCTCCTTTCAAATCCAGACCATGATGTCCAGTTTTGTTCCAACACAAAGGTATGACTGGCAAGGACAAAGGATCTCCAAAATTAAAAACAATCTAGGTGCAACAGCTCTATTGAGTGCAAACCCCATGGTTTTCAGCAGTCATAAACATCTATGTGCTTTAAGAACTGCCTGAAAAGAGACTTGAAACATTCTGTTCTGTGAAGCAATAAAGTATTTCTGAAGTCGCATTTCAGAAAACGATTATCTTGACCTTTACGGTTCAAAATTTCCCTTAAACAAGGAAAACAAGCAAAGCTATCAAAACCAGCCAAAATCTGTAATCGTGATAGGACATCCTGTGACTCTTCTCTCCCTCTCTATCTCTGCAGATACTTCGTTTAATGCTCCATTATGGAAAAGCTGACAATTTGAGGCACCTGCTGGCACCAACATCCTGAGGGGAAAAAAAAAGCTGGTCACTCCTCTACACAAAAGCTGGTGAGAATTTCATCAGCAAATTCAGTGGAGCAGGATCAGATCTCTCCTTGCCAGCACCAGAGGTCAAACAGTATTTTATCCTGAGTTAGTAACAAGTTACCAGAAAAACAGTTTTTCAGAGTCTGCAATTCTTAAACAAAATATTAGCCTGAACACACAGGCACATGCGCAATATTACAGTCCTCCTGCTTCTTCTGGATGATATATTTAGAAATCCTATTAGCTGGAGAGATCAACATTCTTATCTGAATTTCCAGGATGCTGTAACACGCAAAATTAGAGCGGCTCTCTTAAGTGGGTCAATTATCACTACTGAACTTACAGCAGCTTTCCCCCTCCCTTCCTGCAGCATTTATAATGGGCATTTAGCACAAGCATTTAAACAGTAAGATGTTCAGTTGACACACACTGTAACGTAAAGTATCTTTCCCTGTTATATTTTCAGAATCTTAAAGGAATAAAGAAAATCACCCAAGTACAGAATATCCACATTAAAATTATCATCTCCCTAAGGAAAGCTTCGACAACTTTCAGCAAGAGGGCACCCTGTGGGATAATGCTAGTCAGCAATCACACTCAGTATTTTCCTGCCACATCGAGTCATTCACAAGTAAGGTTTATGGCTTTCATCCCCAAGGGATAAGAGAACCTGAGGACCACTAACCATCTCCCCAGCCCTGTCCCCCAGGTACAGGGCCATGCAACCAGTCTGAAAGGCTTCATCTTATTTTGTTCTCAAGAAGGAATTCTCTCTAAAAGACCCTGCAAACCACCAGACACAAGTAGAAAAATTCAGGTACCCAGCATTATACTTCAGATACCACAAAGGCATCCATAGTGGTCTGACAGATATGACACAGGACCTACAGAAACACAGGGCTCTTCTGCAACACAGCTGGAGGCCAGGCAAGATACCAAAGAGTGATATTCCTCCCTCCTCAATGCCCCAGTGCTGCCTATCCATGAGCATGAGGTGGCAGCCAGGAGCAGCCCTTGAGTAAGGGAACACAGTGGGGAAGAAAACAGAGCCACACGAGAACATACATTGTCAGCAAGCACATGGAGAGGATAATTTTACTTACCCATCAATAGGAAACATGAAACACCTAATTTCCTCACCAGCATACTTGCTTTATACATATCTCTTTCTATGGCAAAAAAAGCATGAGGCAGTATTGCAAGTGAAAAATCATATGATTCATCTTCACGCCACGGAAAAGGGGACTGGATATGCAGGCCACAGGTCATGAGCCCTGTTGCTGAAATTCAGCAGTCCCAACCCTAACTGGAAGAGATGGTGACAGGGAGAAATTAAGGTGCAGGAATTAAGTTTCTATTGCTGCATCTGGCTGCCCTCTTCCCTACATCTCCAGCATTATTCCTATTTGGTACCACAAGAGAAAAATCACACAAGCCAAGCACTACCAAACACATGAGCTATTTGGAAACAGATGCAAATAACATGGGGCAACAACAGCCACACCCTATTTAAGACAGCAATTTTTCATTAATAGATTGAAACTCTTCCAGCTAAAATATATCCACTCAAAAGCATAGCAATTTCAAAACTTCATTTTGCGATGAAGTGGACAGGCTTTTCCAAGACTTCTAGTCCAAGCAAATGCTTTCTTAGGAAGCATTTCTTCACTGAGAGGGTGGGCAAACACTGAACAGGTTTCCTAGAGCGGTAGTTAATGCTCCAAGCCTGTCAGTGTTTAAAAGGCATTTGGACAATGCCCTTAATAGCATGTTTTGACTTTTGGTCAGCCCTGAAGTAATCAGGTAATTGGGCTAGATGATCACTATAGGTCCCTTCCAATTAAAAATATTCAATTAGATTAAATTTTATATGAAGTAACATGTAAGATCTTGGCATAATTTAACACACACGCAAATCCAAAACAAAACAGTGAAATGAAGTAATTTTCTTTTGTAGTTACACAAACCTAAACTGTGCGATTTAAAATCCATTTTTAATCTCTTACACCCTGGTCACACTCAGCACTCAAACAAACCACGTTTGGAACACATATATTTAAGCAAAAGGTCAGTAACTATAAAGAAAGTCCTTAACCAAAGAGAAATAGAAACTGGTTTTATTAACCTCTCTAACTAGAGCTCTAAAATTTTGTTGATTTAAGCGTAATTTCAAAAGTTAACTTTTTAGTTGGGAACACTAGGGCTTGCTGGCTCCAGGAAGTTTTAGTGGAGGTCAGAAGATTGCTGGAGATCTAATTTTTCATTTCTAATAAAAAAGGAAGTCTTGCCCTTTTCCTTGCAGAGATAGACTTTGAAGTGTTAGAAGGGAAACAAAGAATGTACCCATCAAAGGCACTCAACGGCATGGTTATACAAAGCTTCCCAAGACAGTATGGAAACCGACCGAGCCTGTTAATGCGCAAGAGGAAATTAGCTGAACTTCTCTTGCAAAGACCAGCAAGGCAAAAAGGCTCAGTAGCTGCTGCCTGATCTAGGATTAAAGAGACCAGTTCCTGAGTCCATCACAGATTTTCTGGGTAACTTTGAATGTGTCAAACTTAGCTTCAGTTCTGCACCTTGAAATGAAGATAAATACTCTCAACTTCCCTTACTGTGACATGAAAATAAACACATTAAACCAGAAGGCATTCAAATAGCTTGGCAATAAAATACAAGTACTGCAGACAAATAGGAAATAACAAAGTATTGTCCCGTTCAGTGAGGAGATGCTAAATTTTTTTTTTTTTTCAAATCCTTCTTGCCTGCTGGGATTCTGTAATGCCTTCGTGATCTTCCCTCAAACAAAAGGGAGGTTCACAGGGCAGGGGAAGCAGGGGAGGAAAAGTGCCTTATGCCTTCCCACCCAGTGCCAGTTTACATGTAAAAGACACCAAACTTTCTCCTATCACTGCTCCCAACACTCAAATTTAAGAGGTTCTCTTAGACATTTAGCAGAAAGGTTCTTCTGCAAACAACTGAGATGAGAAACCTCAACTCAGCTGCCCTGGATTGACCCAAGGAGGCCCCATCTCTTTCCTCTAGCTACACACAAAGCCACTGAAGATCACCTGAATAACTTGGGCATCCCCAATCTCAGGAGGCTGCCCCATCCCTGCATGGTGGGAAGGACTCTGTGAGCTTTCTGGCACAGAGACTGATCAGCAATACTTGAAGGGGAAAAACCTGCCCTGAATTTATCTCCACAGGCAAACAGAGGGATATTTACGCAGAGGGAACTTTGCAAGGACTCTTCTCATGTAGAAAAGGTTTTATTTACTATGCTCTTACAAGACAGAGACTTGGTTTACAACTAAGGGTGCATTTTCCAGAAAGCTTCAAAGGAAAAGAATAAATAAATAAAATAAAAAAGGTGTGTGCATGTGGGATAAGAGACATTTGCCATGGAAAATGCTGCCATTAAAAACCCCCAGGTGGTAGCATTGGAAAATATTGCAAACAAAATAGTGGAGAGCTGTACAGTTTTTTTAACACTTGTATACAGCAAAAAGAACTACAATCAGAATGAAATGTTCTTTAATTAAAACAAACTGATATCCCACCTGGAAAATCCCAGCCAGGCTCAAATTGTTCCTGAATGACCTTAGGGCAGCCACGGGCTACAGCCAAGCCTGTAAGTCACTCAAACACCCTGCCCAGCTCTTCCCAAGTTCTCACTCTCAGGAACGGCAGGACCAGCTAAAGAGCCCTTTGTTTCCATTCAAACATATGTAGGGGTGGAAAAGCTGTTCAAAACACTAAAGAGAAACAACTGAGGACTGTTACTATTCCAAGAAACAAATTAAAAGCCAGAGTCTAAAATGCCCGGAGCGCTGGCAGTGCCAGCTTAAGTCAGATGTCACTGGCAACATTCACCATTGCTCAGCCTCTGGGAGGGGGACAACAAGTTCCAACAAACCTGAGGATTTAAAAATCACCATTTTCTTCAGATGTATTTTTAGCATTATACCTTTACTTCTGACGGTGATAATATAGACACATTTTATAAAGAGAATAATATATTAAAGTTTTTATAACTAGCTCATTAAAAGGATGAAACACCTCCCAAATTTAGCTAATAGCTAGTAAGCCATCTTCCCTTTGAAACATTAACACTTAGGAGCAATATAAGCAAGGCAAATGAAAAGTTATGTCAAAGTTAGTGCATTGTAGGGTTTTGTGTCAAATAAGCTAATAAAAACCATAATCTGATGTAAAGTCAATTCAGTTCTCAAATAATATATTAAACTTTCTAAAGAACTATAAATAAAAGCTTGTACTTTAGACAATAAACTTTTATGTTCTCTTTAAAGTTCCAGAACTTTTTTTTCCCCAGATTAAAAAATGTGTGTTACTGGAATACTTTGCGTTTTTGCATTAATTAAACAACATATAAGGAGAACTTAATGTTTTCCTACTTCAGGCTGAGGTTTAGTCAGGAATAATTCAGACTGCACCAGTAGACTTGGCTACAGTTTTCCTCACGTTTTCACAGAGGCTGGCTGGCGACATGTACATTATGGGGAAGAAAAAAAAAAAAAAAGAAGAATAAGCAGATATCCATGTCAGATAAATACATTCCACTCCCTCAAACTGAACTTGCAGACAATTAAATCCTGTTTTCCCTCTCCAAACGCTTCCCACTCCTTTGGTTCTCTCACTGGAGAGAAAACAACATTTCTTGCGACTTCAGCCCCTGATTACATTCCACTGCACCTCCACAAGCCACATACATACTTCGCTCCTTCTACCGTATTCTTTACGAAACAAATTCTACTTCAGAGACTAACCTACTCCCAGGTAATGTGTGCGGCCTCTACAGCTCCTAAGTCACTCCACTATTCGTTTGGCCCACGTAAAACCAAGATGCTGTCTTTCTCTCAAATTTCTTCACGAAAGAGTTCTATAACCAACGTAATGACAATAAACACTTTGAACTCAGTAAATCTACTTAAGCAGTGTATATAAATCTTGGAGTGTTACAAATACTGTATGTCTTTCATACAGTACATTATACAGCATATTTTCTCCTCTTTACCTGCCATTCTCTGCCGGCTTCTCCAGAAGACCAAAACCAATGGCAAGCTTATCACCCTGAACATGCATCTCAATTCTTGCTAAAGCATCTTGTCACATGGGAATCCTCTACACATGCTCTGGACCAAGGGCCCTGGGAACATCTCTGCCTCCTGAAGCACAGTTCTATATTGCCAGCTCTAGGCTGGAAACAAATATAACATGCCAACAATGATCATCATAATCTATGGAAGCTTGAACATATTTTGATTTCAAAGGTCAGCAATATGCACCTGTTGCTCCCAGGTTCACAAATTTCTAATGAGCAGATAAGATTCCGGAAAAGGAACCTACATTTCAATGTTTAGAATCCATAATGGATTTGGGGTTTGTTCTTCAAACTACACTAGATTTTAAATGTTAAGAAAACCCAAACCAAACAAAACAAGGAAAAAAAATCAAAACCACACTACCAAAACAAAAAATAAACCACCAAGCAGCAGAACACACAAAGCAGCTGAACTCACTCTCCGAAAGTAACACAGTTAAATTCTTATCTAATGGATTAAAACAAAAAAATAAAAATCAACACTAACAAAATTGAGACACAGTCATACATTACTACCTCTTGATTCCCAGGCAGCACAGTAACAGTGCAAATGAAGCTGGAGTACTTTGTGATACAGATACAGAAAGACAAGAGCACATCACTGCAGTCTAACTCATACTCCACATGAAATAACAGGAGTAAAGTATCACATGTGATATTATCTCCATTTAACAAAAGAAGTTGGGAAATTAATTTAGGTATGTATGAAGTGTCAACCAGACCAGTATATCTTGCACACAGCTGAGATACACGCTGAAGAATTTTAAAGAAGGATAGAGAACAAGTTAAAGACTTTTCATTTGTTTGCTAGAAAAGTTTAGCCCCCTTTGCGTACTGATGGCTGCTACACTGCAATGTACCTGATTGCCTCTTACAGCTGATACTGCTTCGAATGTTTTATCATCACTACCAGTGGGGAAACATGGATTTCCATATTATGGCTAGGCTATCATTCAGCAGTATCGAATAACAACTGTAAATAAATTACTTTTAAACTGTGACAGGGGTATTAAAAAAAAGTATCGGTAATGCTTTTAAATCAACACTGTATTTATGGCAATGATAGAGTTCTACTGTTCAAAGCTGACACAGAGACTTTACATTAGAAAAGACCAGTGTAATAGGCAAGCCTTCCTTTTAATTCCATTATTCCTGCAAAAACATCTTTTTTACCATGCAAATGCAATGACCACAACACTATCAGAAAGCACTAATTTTAGAATACTGAGTGTAGTTTCTGGGGGAGGAAAAAAAAAAAAACAAAAAAAAAAACAAAAAAAAAAAAGAAAACACCACACAAAAACACAACAAAACCCCCCCACCAATTTAATTTCAATCTTAAAAGAAAAGCTAAGCTGTTCAACTGCTAAAACAGAGTGAGAAGAGCAATCAAGAAAAAGCAACAAATCAAACAGAATACTGATGATATGCACATGCTGCTTTAAAGTAGAAAAGAACTAAAATAACACAGAAGTAATTATTTGATAACAAACTCTAAATTCCAGCAACTGAAACACAACATAAAAGAAATATAAATACATAAAACAAATAAATTTGCATGGTCATTACAATCCATGTAAGCTTTAAATACTTAAAAATACTTTAAATAATTTAAAGTAAGTTCTACAAGACAAAATTAGGGATGGCGTAGAGCAAGAAGTGCTCACTTGCAAATCTGGCTTGTGTGCAATCCCACCTCCAGCCACTGATTTCCTTAATGATCTCTGCGCAAACTTCAGAATTTATCAAATGCCTTTCCCCCTGAAACTAAAATGGGAGTGATACTGACCTTCCCATAAACATTAAAAGAAGGAAATCCAAGTATCTTGATGGAAAACCTACTGGAACTTCAACCTGTTCTTTAACACTGACGCTGCAGGAGGCTTGGGGTTAATATTCATTTGTTTTAAAAAAGAAAAAACAAAATAAATTTACACCACAAACAAGTAAGCCCAAGCAAAATACAGGAAAAGTACAATTTTATACTAGAAAAAAAATGTTGAGAAAAAAGAACTTTAGAATTATTGATGGGAAGCAGAGTGACATTTATAGCTCCCTGTAAATATCAATATTGTACATTTAGAAAGGGACAATTTTTACTTGAACTCGTATTCAATTAATTATATAAAACCAACAGTAAAAAAGTTCCCTCCTAATCACTTACCTTTTCAAATTTTGAAACCAGGTTTAACTGGGAGAGTTGACTTGCTAAAAGTATGTCTGTTTCAAATTTAGTTTTAATTTTTAAATGTGAAAGGATACGAGGAGTTCCTTCTGTCCTACACACCAGGTAGAGGCATGCAGCAATTACATGGGTCATCTTTCTCCCCCGGGTTAAGTGTTTGCTCACAGCCATCTTGAAAAAATTAAAAGCTGTATCCAGACAATGTTGATTGAGTTGAAGCTGGTTTCCCAAGTGGTGAATTTGACGTTTCCCTAGAAAAATTAAAAAGGAAACAAAACAAACAAACAAAAGGCTTAAGAACTTTGTAGTTAATGTGCTTTTAGGTCATTTTGTTTGTTCAGGGTTTTTTGCGAGGTGGGTTTCTTTGGTGCTTTTTTTTTTTTTTGAAGACAAAATTGAGGGGTGTATTTTGGATTTCATCTCCCTGTGAAATACAATAAGCTCTCAAATTTCAGGAACTATATATTCTCAGCTTCTGAGGACAAAGAAATGCCTCTTTTTGGACTGGTAGAATTGAAATACATGCAATCAATGAGCCCTGGAAAACAAAGCTGCAAACATCAGCCCCAGAAAGGATTCAGAACATAGCCAAGATTTCTCAGACAAAAGATGATGCCCCCCTCCCTTAACATCGTTTGACAATTAGCACTGGTTAGCTGTATTGATGAACTGAAAACAGGAGGTCATGGCATGCTTGACACTGAAGCAGAAGGAGACATTTTGCTGCAGCTCTCCAAGAAGTGATGAAGTTTGCAGTTCCTCTGACCACAGCTAAAGCCCACAAGGAAAGGAGCTCTGCTTGGAGATCACCACTGATGGAAGGTACTTCCTCTGAAGGCTATCGCACCCAAGCCTTCATTTAAGGCTTGGCTGCCAGACTGCTGAGATTAGTTTGTGGCTTCAGAAAAACAAATGTGCCATCACCCTTAAGTGAAACAATAAAAAGAGTGTGTTTTGGATGATTCATGGCAGGAAGTGGTACAGCTGCTGGGACAGATGCGGGAAACGAGGTCTAGTGCATCCTCACAGCTTTGGCTTCGAAAGAGTGCGCCAAGAAGACAGCTTAAGAAAAAGCTGGGGGAAGTCACGAGGAAAACAAAGTACTGGAGTTCCTCAGCATACGGGGTCAGATGGCACATCAAGAAAAATCCTTTAATTCAATGTGCCGGGCAGATGTTTCCAGTACGTGTATTTACAGGAAGTGTTCATCTATTCCCTTCAGAGATGTCATGAGTAGCTTTGCTGAAGGAAGCACTGCCCTGCACCTCAGCCTCCACTGCTCACAGAAAGTGATGGTGACCACACAATGCTTACCAGATCAACACCAGCACCTGCACAGACTGCACTTCTTAGTTTATGCAAATCCCTACACCATCATCACTAACAACACAGTAAAAATGCTTCACCTCTGAACAACCTTCTGCCAAAGATGCTGCTTCAATCTGGCTTTAATAAAAAACAACTGTGACACACAGCCAGGGTCAGCAAGACTCCAGCCAAACAGAAGCTACCACAAAGCAACAGCTTCCCCTTCCTGCCTATGTGGCAATTAGTGCCCTCACCAACGTGATCTCCTTTAAGGCACACTAGTCAACCAGGTGTAACACATCTGGATGAAGAAGTAACCACAGAGGAAGGATAGATACATCACCTTCTGCAGGAGACGTGGGTACAATAAGCTACCTAAGAGTAATCTAAAGCCCATTATGTGAACAGTTTTACCACTGCCATCAGCAGGCCCTGGACTGGCACACACCAGCCTCAAATACAAATATCACATCTTGCCAAAACCAAGATACTAACTAGTACTTGCTGTCCCACAATATTTTTTCCACACTCAACCAACTGTGTGCTGAAGGGGAGATCACAACTTTACGCCCCTAAGAAAGAATCTGTTTATACCCACCTGTGGGCAAAAAAAACGTACCTGGTATTGACTATTACAACTCATTTTTGCAGTGGCAGCACAGCAGCTTCCCTGATCAACCCCTCCAAAAACAAGTCCGCTCTAGAGGTCAGTGTGGATCAGCAAGGCTATGGAAAGCTGCCTCTTCCTATCACCTGAGCTTCCTTTTTTATCTGTTTGCATTTGCCATGTGTGGCTGCTGAGACGAAGACACAAAGAACTGTCACCTGTAGAGATTTTAGTCACTACATGCAGACATACAACCATTTAAAAATAATTAAAAAAGGACAGACATGACCATGCCCATGAACTCAGCTGCAGGGAGATCCAGACTGGAATCACTGCAGCAGCAAGTACACAGCATTCCCTTTAGGTAAATTGGTGCAGTTCAGTGTCCTAAAAGTCAGAATGGCAGCTGATAACAAATAATTTCAGCAGTTTTAAGTGTCAGCTGAATTTTGCTTTTAAGTAAAGCTTTTGTAAAAACATGGAGAAGAGGACAGTGGCTCCGATGCAAAGGAAAACCACATATGCTCCTGAATGCTTCTTGGGCCAATAGTGGAACCAGTATGCAGGGCCCACCTGGCTCCACAGGGCCAGCTTCATGCAAGACACCAAGCAAGAAGCAATGAGGAAGCCTCCCATACCATGGCAGCAGCTGATGTGGTCGAGGGCACACACCAGAGAACAGCCCAAATGAGTGGAGATGCAGAGTAAGAACAGGACAAGCAACCATGAGACTTCTCCTCCAGCACTCCCCTGGCCCATCCCCATTACAAGGCAATCCTTCTCCCAAGACCACCACCCTCATTCAGGGCTCCCCACCTCAGAAGGCTCTTGAGAAATAAAAACCATACCAGAAGAAGAGGGGGGGAGCTCTCCATCCAGCACCAATATTCTTAAAATGCAATTACTTTAGAGGTAGCCAGTCACTGTCTACTGACAAATATCAAAGAGATCTAAGAGCACAGGAAGGGTAAATCTGTTTCTTTGACTGCCTCCAGCAGCAGAGCAGTGAAGGCTTTAATCCTGTGTGCTAGTACTCCCTCAAGCTGCTTTCCAACATTATGTCAGTCATGTAGTTTGTGGAAAAATTAGACAACTGTTACACTGCCATTGATCCCCAAAATGAACAGCTTAACACAGGACAAGAAGCATCGTAGAAATTATGTGCATCTCGATGACTAACTTGAGTTTGTCCTTATCAGTTACATGAGAGAAAGAAATGTACTTCTTATAACATCATCTAAGATAAATATTTATATTCTGTAACCAGTTTCCTATTTACCAAAGATAGATCAAAAGCTTTGTTGTTGCCCAACACCCCTTGAATTTAACACAACAACAAAATTCTATTTTCTGGTATCTTATGCAACACACACACACACACACACAAAAAAAAAAAAGCTGGAAAAGTTAGTATCAGCATTCATGCTTCTATATTTTTCTGCAGGAACACAAAATAGCATGTCCCTTCAGAGATTCAAGCACCATCTCTGTTCAAAAAGGCAGCTCCAAGAAAAGACAAGACAGGTATCACCTAAATGACTCTTGCCCCAGTTCTGCAGTACAGTACCAAACTGTTGTACAGTGCCCTCATCTCAGTCAGATAACAACCAAACATATTTAATTTTGTGACTTCCAACCTTTTCTGCCAATCTCACCAATGACATTTACAGAGATGAAAACTACATCTCTGTAATATTTTAACTATAAATACAGCAACTTAATCTGTTGATTATCTTAAGAGCAGATGTTCATACCTAGAGAAACTGGGCATAAGAAAATAACTGATCGAAATAAAATTCTCTATCCAATGTTCCAGATATTGTTGACAAAGATAAACATGAGCAGAGACCAAATACCTATTCATATTACCAGCCCTCAACATGAAAAGCCCTCATGACTGTGCAACAGTAGCCACAAACCTTGCTAAGCACTCAGATACCTTCCTACATGAGTTACTGCTCCCCCAGTGATACAGCCAGTGCAGGGAGGAGCTGTGGAGGAGCTGCAAGCACAGGGCCAGGAAGATGAGCAATTCCCTCCGGCAAACCTACAGTACTGCATTACGTCTATCAGCCCTTGAACATACTCCCACTGCTCCTCACTAGCTGGGTGGCATTTTATAACCTTCCATTTACTGTTTATCTCCTAACAGTCTCTATCATTTGCTCGCGACTACCAGTGTGGCTTCAATCAGCTCTAATGGCTGGCTAATGCCCTTTCTGCCAGTTTGACCATTTGGTCCCAGTGGGCGGTGAGTTGGTCCAGCTATCTGGAAGGATGCAACAAACCTTCTGATCTCAGACAAAACAGTGGGAACAACCAAAATTACAATGCAATTTATTAACAATCTGCTCAACTCTCTATTCACCAGATTACATCTGTGTTACAAACTCAAACTAATTGAACTGCTCCACTGGATGGAAAAGGACTGCCACACCTTTAAACCCTGCCGCACTCTACTTTATAAAACAAAACTCAAGACAACAGCTTCCTGACTTTCTTACACATTTTATCCAATACAATGTTTTGGGTTTTTTTAAAAAGTTTGAGTGGAACACTGCTTCAAAACCTTGAAACTACTATCTCAGTACTATAGAGGAATATCATCATATGGAACAGTCAGAAATAAGTATGCATTTTTTTTCTAAACTGCTAGGCAAGAATATAAGATACAAGACAAAATATACAATGGTAAAAACAAGTTTCTTAGTAGGTACATCTTTTATTAGTAACTTGCAATAAGAGTTGCCTCTTTTGGGCCCTACAGGGTTTTGACAGATCCCAGGATTCTTTTTTTAAACCAAAGGCAATAGAGCGTTTAAGGTCAAAGCTTACACTTCATGTTACCCTTGAATTTTAGTGATGGCATTAAAGTGCTGTCCAGGTATCTTAGGGAAAAGGACAAGGAACAGTGTCTTTCTAAAAAGGCAGCACAAACTCATAAACAAGGTTACAAAAATCCTCCCTCTTCCCTCACCAGCAGAACAGTAAAATAATTCTCATTTAACGAACAAAATAAGTCTAGAAACTACAGAAATTTTGTGACATAGAGGACACATAACAGGCAGTTCCCGTTTATTTCCCAAGGGCTCATCATATTATCAGGGTGGAAGGGGAGGCGGGGGGGTGGGGGGGGAAGAGAGGTAAAAAAAAAGTTGCACTTTAAGCAAGACAAAATCAAGTTCCCAGGCTACCAAGCAGTAAAGTTTATCACGCTCCTGAATCTGCATCCAAAAACAAAAGGCCCTTTTCACATTTTAGTTTCAAGCGTACTAAAAAAAGTAGATTTACTCATTTACTCCCAGCATGCTGAAAGAAACACCATCATCTTCTCAACCGATGCCAACCTCAGTGCTTTGAACTGGCATATTAGACCTGAACTGACAAGTTCAGATAGACCACTGAATGCTACTGCAGAAAATTCTATTCTTTTGATGAAGGAAACAGCAGTTATTACAAAACAAAATGTGTTTTGTAGGGTAAAAATCACCATCACAAAAATAGATTTGCAAGGAATCTTAGAAATATTAAATGCTTACACAAGAGGCAGTTGATAGCAAAACTGCAGCTTAAGCTATAATAGGAGCAAAATAGAGAAAGGGGGAAAAATCAGACCCATTCTTTACAAGCAATTTTCTTTCTTTTATGATCTCGTTACTACAGAAACATCTTGTTCTCTTCCTACGTTCAAGAGGAATCATACCTTTTTTTGGATCCCCTAAAAGTCAGTAATGTCAAGCAGCTACAGCTATATATTACTCTTCTCTGCTTCTGCTTGCTCATCTGCACCCCTCCCCTCAGATTGACAGAGACTGTAACGCTGCTATTTCAAAGTAGTACTTTACCATATAAAGCATTAAGTTTCCAGGGAAATAACAGGCAGTATACAGCCAGAGCTTAAATGAATTGTTATTATGATACTAAACCACAGCATCAAAATCCAGGCATATAGACTCCCCCCTTTCTCTGCAATTTGCTTGAGGGGCCCTGGAAACTAGTACTACCTGAATCTGGCAGTGGAGTTACGTTAACAGCAGTAATCCTTTTTTTTTTTTTTTTTTTTTTTTTTTTTTTTTTTTTTAAAAAAGGTTTTTTTTTTTTTTTTTTTTTTTTTTTTTTTTTTTTTTTTTTTGCAAAAAGGATTGTTATGGTAACAAACACTAGCTTCTATTAAAGAAAGGAAGCATTTTGGATGGGGTTTGCTTAGGTATTCATTTCCACAATCTGAATTTCTTTACCAACTGAATTTTATGTGCAGATTTTATTCTGCATTTGGGTTTTCACTCCTTTTCCTTCTTTGAAAAGGTTCCCCAAAAGAGCTCCTGAAAAAGGGAAAAAAGAGCAGTTTTTATGTGTGGGCATCCTCCTGCATGCTTTGTCATATCTTTCAATTTCAGCACGTCCAACTCGAAGCCTGAATGAATTTCCTGCTCTTTGCTCCATGCCAGGCTTCTATGCTATTTGTATTACAAATAAGTAAAACAAACAAACAAAGCCATAACAGTGAAAGTTCAAGAATATCAGTAGGGTACTCTTCGGAAGGCTGGTCCCAAAAGCCTAATCAAGGGTAGAGTCCCATGATCAAAGACAAGAAAACATTTAAAGCCCAAACAATGGGGGAGGCAGGGAGGAAACGGAGGCGATGTCTGCAGCGATCACACTGAGCATTTCCAGCAACACGCACAATACCACGAGTGAGAAGCAGCTTTATCTCTGTGAGTCTGTAATGAAAAAGGCCAATGAACAGTAAAAGTAGCAGCACAGTAGGACATCACAGCAGCGCTGACCCAGCACAACTTCGGTTTTATTAAGGATAGCTAAGAGTTATTCCCAGTAACACCTATCTACCTATGATCTAAGTGAAGAACATGCTGGCATCACTCCCATGCTCTGCCTAACTTCAGCCTAGTCCCAAATCCCCACTTTGTCACCACCTTATTGTGGTTGCACCCCATGTCCCCAGACCCACACTTATGCACAGGAGAACCCACCCAATGTTGGTCGCAGGGCTGAGCAACCTGGAGTCTGTGCATGCTCAGCCACCCTCTGAGGTATCCCATGCCTTTGTCACCTGGACTGCCCAATAGTATGCTCTGTTCCCATTATCTCAGCAGAGTAAAACAGTTCCTGTCCCTTTCCCTGTGTTATTCCACAGCTGTGCCAGCACAACTGTTTGTAGGGATGCACAGAAAACCAAGCCAATATACTGAACCTTGTTAAAACTAACCTCATAAAATAAAAAAAAGACTTAATCCAGACCTGTTTACTGAAGGATTGATGCCTCCACTTTATCTTCTTAGGGCCAGAACCAGCCTGTCTCAGTGAAGAGACCTATATTCAATTTCTCTGCCTGCTGACAACAACCCAAACCATCCATTTTGCCTCCCCTGAGAGCACCCCAACTACAAGGTGCAGTTCCCCATCTCTCCCAGTATAGCCCTTCTGCTGCATGTCAAATGTTCATTCAGTCAGCTAAAGAGAACTAGCATGCATCTTTAGGAGTAATAGCTTAAAAATTCAGAGAGTGGACACTACTCCAACTACTTCTTAAATATTTGATACTAAGCTATTTTCACCTAGAAAATCTGCTGCTAACATCTCTTCCCAGCACCTAACTGTCCTTCTTTAAGTATTAATTCCCTCAAAATTGGCCCTTGTATTCCATTAATGCCAAAACAGGCCTGCAGAGCAATCGTGTAACTTCCCTCAGTGCTCTCCTCAAGCACTTTTTCCCATTCCCCGATTATACAATACCACTTCCACATGGACAACCTCTCTGCATATACAACAACTGGCCATTTGAATTCATCTGCTTTACCCATGCTGAAAAACTTGTCACCATAAGCAGTTCCTCTGACTTTTTGTGCATTTAGCTCCTGGAATTCTGCTTCCCTCACAGGTGGCACTTCGATTGCTGCCATTTCATTCCCATTATTCACCTAACTGCTACCCCAACTTCAACAACATTAGACTAGAAGCCTGATGCAGGGCTGCACCTAGCCTGCTGCTAATCTTACCTTGCCCCACCATCCTTAAGACAATGGCTTGCTTGTTTCTTACCCCTGCCTCAATTATTTTATATTTTTAGCACAGCTAAAAACCTCTTACTCATAAAGACCTTACTTAACTTCACTTCTGATGTCAAGCTGGAAAATTATAGCCAAAGCTGACATTAAAAAAACAAAAACAACCAAAAACACCCACACCAAAACACACCAGTCTATTGATTCACCAGCATCTGAAGGTACTGGATCACAACTGGTTTAAGTCAAGTTAAAGCCCATGCCATTGCTGTAGACAGCATTCCCACCTCCGGCACAACATTTATGTGGCCACATGCTGAAACAGATGAGGGAACTTGCTCTGCTAAAAATCAGCCCAAACAATAAAAAGTTAAGTTTTCATTTGAACCAGTCCCCTCATGTAACTCAATAAGCATCCTCCCAATCCCTAATGGCAGCAGAATGTGACTGGGGTGAGGAGAAATGCTGTCAGCAGCTGCTTACACGTGGATTGACTTAAAGCAAATGTGAGAGTGCAGTCTAAATGGGTCAAAGAGAAAAGTACACACTATCCCTACGCTTCCCTAGTACTGTTCTCAGCCCTCGCCATTCCTCTCATGTAAGCTAGCTTACACCAAAGTCTGACTTATCACAAATAAAATTAAACAAATGCTAACATGTTCATTAGTTGTTTGCATATTAGAATGCTTGAGGTCATTTAAGATGAATTTTGGAAGCAAACAAACATGGACTTTATTATATCCAAAAGTTTCGTCAACTTAATTTTATACTCACGTAAAATTTGCAGCTGTTTCAAAGTCGAAACAGCTGGAAGGCTGCACTAGTAGCAAGAACTGTGAGCACATATATGATTAATGTAGCATAACCCTTACCTATCTGACATAAAGGGAATTAGAAAGAAAAATTTAAGATACAAGAACTTTTACGTAGCGGTCGCTTTAGAGCATGCAAGATTTCCTTCTGAAAGCACCGTCAGTTAGGCTTTGCTTTAATCTTCCTCTGATTTGTTTGGACAATGATTATTTTTTTCTAAATTACAATTTAAGTGACAGTTATTCTTAGAGGTTTTCTATATCTATATACGTGTAAAGCTTCTTCCTCACACTTATCAATTACCAATTGTTACTCTTGTCACACAGCATTACTGCTGATCCAAGCACTGCCTTCAACCATCCAAAAATCATTTCTACATCACTGCAATATAAAAAAAAATTGCTCATGACATAATCTGACAGTTTTGGGAAAAAAAAAAAAAATCACTTTTTTTAGTTTTAAAACCCTGTAATTCTGTCATTATGAGAGAGATCAGAATTTGTTTCATATCTACAAAGCAAAAAGCATTTAACTAATAAGCAACTGTCATCAATCTACACAGCCAGAAAAATAGAAGAGTATAGCAAAATATAAGAAAAAAATAAATTGTTGCCTATTGGTAAAACTTACCAAAATCTTTAAAATAGTACAAAAACGAAGACTAAGCACAAAAGGATCCATTGCTGCAATGGAAAACTTTACAGATGTGAACAGCATATAAATCAGTGCAGTGTTATCTGCTCTCTGACAGCAAGTTCTAGTGCCTTCCCTGCAGATCTGGGCTTTTTCCAGGCAAAGACTGAAAACTGACAGGAGCCATTTTTCAGAGGCTTGCAGACACTACAGAAGCAGACAGGAGCCCTAGGAATCGAGGTGCTTTGCATGGACAAGAAAGACTCAGGAGCTGAAGGTATCCCGCTGCCAGAACTGACACTGAGGAGAAGGGGACAGGGACAAAAACAGGAGTAACCGAGTTACCACAGCTGAACAATTACCACTTCTCAGCTGCACTGCAACAACTGTTAGCTAAAGTCACACACACACAGAGATTGGTTTAATATTAATAATACTATCACAAATAATATCAGTATCAATTAATAATTAATATCGCTAATTACTTAATAATTAATTGGCATTAACAATATTATTACCAATAATACTACTAGTAATAATAAATCTTCATGTTTAATCCACCTTCCCTGTTATAAAAGCCAGTCCAGTCTTTCTCTCTTCCTGCCGAAAGGCTCCTGCATATCTCAATGAACATTCCCTCCTTTCCTTGTCCACCTTTATACTCTTAATACCTACGTTTTAGAACATGCCTGAGAATTTACTTGTCCTCACACACACGCAGAACAATTTTCCTCCCCTAGAGTTCAGCCCTGCTCCTCTACACACCAGTTGTTCTGTCAAAATATAACTGTTAATGTAAGTTATTTCCACTCTCCATCATCCGACTGTGTAGGCAGGAAAGACCTTACTGACAGAGACTAACACCTGCTCTGTTCTCAACCTGTTCTTGACTTATGATTGCTGCTGCTTCCTCAGGATTAAAAAAAAAAAAAAAAAAAAAAAGAAAAAGCCTGTGAGCCCCAAGCTGCTTTAGGGCTCTGGTTTGGTTTGGGTTTTTTTGGTTGTATGGTTTGGTTTGGGGTTTTTTGTGGGCCTTTTTTTTTTTTCTTCTTTATGACGTTTTGTTTTGGTGGGTTGGTTTGTTTGGGTTTTTTTTGGGGGTGGTGGTTCTTTCCTTCTCTCCCACTTCTACGTGCAAATCTAACGAAGGGCTCTCTCTGACCATCCAGACCTTGCCTGACTGGCAGTCAAGTAAGATGTATGACAGAGTCATTCCAGAAGTAAAAATTTCATGAATATCAACTAATTGGCAAATTTCTTAAATCCCAAAAAATGGAAATATGATGAGAAGGCATCAAGGGAAGAAGGACGCAGAAAGACATAGTTGAGGGGGGGTGAAGAAGAAGCAGTTATTATAGCTACCAAAGGGATAAGAGATCAAACACAATTTAAAAATGGAAGTAGAACTAGAGAAGTGAAATCAAGCTGGGAAAGGCACAGAGCCTTTACAAAAGCAAGAAAGATTGTATTAGGTTAATACTTATTTAAGGTATTTTTATATAAAGCTGACAAGAACAGTCAAATACTTCTTCCTTTATACAGAAGGGATAAGAAACCTGGCAGTTAGGTAAGAAAGCATCAATCTTTATCCAGGCTGCAGCTAAAGAATGAAATTTTGCCCTTAGTTTGTCCCTGACAGCCAAGTCCATCACCTACAAATAAGTAGGGAATATGAATCTGAGGGGGGCTGCTCTCCTTTACCACTACAAAAGGACTATTTAGATCAGAGCTACAACTGCCCCTGATAATTTTATCAGTGCACTGCCCACAGATGATGGAAGAAGTTATGGACAGCACTTCAGCCTCACCTTTGCATTCCCTTCCTTTTTAAACTAAACCTAAGCGAAGGTTGCCACAAATCTCAGCTAAACAACACAGTGAATCAGTGATGCTATTTATCAAGCCAGTCTCTTGTGCTATCTACTTTGGCTTGGAGTTGAAAGGAGATTTATGTTTAAAGGGAGACTGCACATATTTCAGGAACAGCCTTATATTTCTTTAAACAATAACATTTATGTAAGTCAGACATACAGACTGTTCCAGTAAAGAATTAACATTATAATGCCATTTATGCATTTCTACAGAGTCAATGTGACTCTCAGATACTACTCAAATATGCCAAATATTTTCTATCTCTATGTTTGTGATCCATTTATATGAAGCTACCCTTTATGTATGAGACATCATCAGCTGCTGTTCTGGGAGGAGGGAACAGACTAGACTTTGTTCTCCTCTTCAGGAACCATGATCACCCTGGAATTAAGGATGGAAGCACTATGGGGAGGTAAGTCGTGGGTGTTTAAAGACCCTGAGATTTAATTTATAGCCCTCACCAAATTATAAAACATGATTTGTTAGAAGAGCAGAAGATCACTAGATTTCTGGAAGATAATAGAAGTTTAAGCCAAGAATAGATATGTGTGAATTTATGCCTAAGTACTAATAACATGAAATTATAGGAAAATGTAAGCACCATGTTACTGGGAACTTACAACAGAAGTCACTGGAGCTCATAATAGTTTCCCAGGGGAACTGGTGGAAACTCACACTGCTTGGAACATATGAATCCAGGAAGGGCAAAACACAAGAAAAATGCATGACATGGAGTGATCCCATATAAGTAAAATGGAGTAAGATGCTTTACTAGTTTAAATTAAGTTCTTGTGCTTTTGCAAAACTGTAAGCTTAAGAGGGAGGCCACCTTGCATGACAGAATCATTCTGTATTCTGAACGCAGAGAACAGGGGGAAAAAATCCCCCACCTTTTTCTCCCTAAATAGCCATCCCTGCTGACTCAGTACAACAGTCTTCAGCCTGCTCACATTTTGGCAGCAGAACAATACAGACCCAATCAGACAGACCAACCTGACCTGTACAGCCAAGATCCACCTACTCAAGTTCCTGCCTCTCACTAGAGTCACCACTCTTTCTCATTTTCCCAAATTACATATTGTATTAACAACACACACCACAAAAAACCCTCAACACTTCTTCACATAACAAAGTCTGAGAAATTTTTGTCATGATCAGGTCTTTAGATATCAACATCCTTTGCTCTTCTAGATCATCCACTTGCTTCCAGTATGCCAGTCCTTAGTTAAAGAAAATTTTGGGTAAGCACAATTAGATTTGTCTGGTTTTTATGCGCTAAACCTAAAGGATCAATTACAACAGGGTTTTCTTTGTGCAGTTTGACTCCAAGATAGGATGTGAGATCATCCATTAAACATACATATGCAAGACTAGATGCATTATTAATTCATTTTCCCCTAGGTAATATGGCATGGTGAAAAATAGCTACCAGAGAAGATACTGACTAAAGACTTAAACAGAAATCAGTGGATTTATGTGATGATTGCTATGCAGTGACCTAACAGATCTCATTAAAGGAGACATGGATTCTTCTCCCCCAGTGCTGTCACTGCTCCTACAGAGTAGACGCTGATGTTCAACACAAGGAAAAGTGTTGACTGCAACATACCCAGGAACAGTTCTTAAACCAGTTTGAGAACGAGCTATCTGAATTTAATATTGCCCAAGTCTGACTACAGACAGGTCTCAACTATACAGCATTTTTCTGAATAGTCCCAGTGTTTGGAAAAATCTGTTTTTAAGTAAGTTGGCTATAAAACACTACCTGCCTTAGTTTCAAATTAGGCAGGTGATGTAAACATCTGTTGTTCTTTCTGTCTCTGGACCTGCAATCAGGGAAGCTGTCCCAAGGAACCACTTAACATCAGCATGATCTCAAACCTAACTATCACTTCAGTAGAGTTGATAGAATTTATTCTATTTACTGACCTCTTTTAAGATCCCACAAGAATAAACAAACACTTCAATCAACTGCCTGCCTCAGACCTGTTTATGCTACAAGCAGCTCCTCACTGAAGGACTCTGAAGTTCTACTGCAACATTAATCAACTTCAAGGACCACACTTTTCTTTGCAAAACAATTATAATGTGGCCTTCCCTCCCTCCTTCCTACCTTTTGTACTTTACTCTAGGGCATTAGGAAAAGCAGACAGGTGGGTGAAATTCTACATAGTTTTGTGCAAGATAACCTTATGTGCACATATCCATGGCCCTGACAGCTACAACAGCAACAGGACACATTGAAATTATCATTTCTGTATGGTCAAACATGATTCTACTACATTAACAAGAATCATAGGTGCCACTTCGTTTAATCCAGTTTTGATTACCATAAGCATTTAACTCCTATTGAAAGCCAAGCTCCTATAGATAAGAAGCTGAACTCGGCACAACCAAACATTTCTAAGGGCCCCAAATCAAGTGTGGTTTTAGCTTCTAGTAACTGCACCTCTAATAATTTTGAAATCACAGCACTCACTTCAACATTTTCTTCCAAGTGGCTGTTACTATGTTGTCTCACTCTTATGGTTTCTACACGCTAAATCAGGAATGGATATCTGACGTAATGATCCTTCTTCTTAACTTAATAGTGAGTAACTGTGCATGCAGGAGACTGAAAACCACACACAATTCTCCATATTGAACCATGAAGGCAGGTGGCAGTCCCTCTGCTGCAAGACACAGAGGAGACACAGCACTCAAAATGTACTCTTTTAAGAACTTGATTTGTTTCCATGTCACCATTTACACTCCTTTGTGTCCATCTTTATCTAAGTTTTCTTAGGATTATATTAGGTATTTAACATTCAATGTCACTGTAATACCACAACTTGACTTTCCTGGCATGACAAATCAATGTTTCTCAGGAATCCAAAGAAACCTCAAAGCTTTTTTTCTCCATGTCAAAGACCTTGATCAACACCAAGTTTCCTTCTCTTCTTAAAGCTGGTATCAAACTCTCAGATGAACTTTGTGGTACATGTCAAATCAAAAAGTAAAGAGCGGAGTTAAAGGGAAACAAAACTACCCACACTTACAGTAGGAAAACTGTCTAGTTTATGCAAAAAATGAGCATGTGAGCACTAATGTCGTTCAAAAAGGACATTCTTTCTATTCCGTTATCCAGGATCTGAAATAGGGTGCAAACTACCTTTGAGGAGACCATCTGCCATCAAAGCATGGTAGACTCAAGATGGACTGAGAATAGACAGACAAATACATTTATGATCCACAGGATGTTTAACAACTTTATTTTGACCAAAGCTGCAGACACCTATTTGCTCTCAAGAAAGAAGCTGGCAGCAAGCAAGAGTTAACTTTTAGTATAGGGCCAGCTGGAATAACACAGACCACTCAGACAACAAACGTCACCTCACAAGCACCCTGGATTTGTTCCAAAAATCACTTGAAAAGTGGTATTCTTTCTTGACACGCTCAAGGACCAATTCAGCTTGCACCAGAAGCAGTACTTTTTTTTCCCCTCTTCCAGTGCATCTTAGGAACCATAGTTGCTAAATCTACTTTGAGATGATTTTGAATAATCTCAAGATACACATTTTCCCATAGCATCACTAAGCAAGCTTGTAAATTATTTTCCTTGTGTTTAAGCTTAAAGCCACAAATGTTAGCTTTGCAGCTAAAAAATGTCAGATTATTTCCTCATCTCCCACCTTCCAAAAGAAAGAAACCTTTACATATAGAAATATATTTTTATTAGGTAGAAAGGGTCTGTGTGTTTGCAAAGCTATTCACCCAAATTAGTACTACTACGAAATCACTTACAAGATTCCAGCTGACATCCAATAATTTTACTTCTAGCTATTTCCCTGAGCTCATAGAGCTTTCACAGCCAGGGAAGTAAGCAAACATACCACCTGCTTGGATTTGGCAAGCTGCATGGGGCTCAATAATAAGCCAACCCCCTTAAAGTCTCCCTCATTTACAGATGCTGATTTGCTGACAATAAGAAGATAGCTGTGCTCACCTTCAGAAGTGAATTTGGATTAGCAAATACTGAAGATTCATCCTCATACTGAAGATTCATAGTGAAGATTCAGCCTCAAATGGAGGCTGGTAGTTTATCATTCACTCCTCACTAAGAACTATCACTGATTTGGGGCTTTTTCATATAAAGTCTGCTTTCTCCACAGTAAACCTAGAATAAGAAGCAGTAGAGAAGACACAAAAAACTCAGCCTGAAGACTAGGTATAACTGGAGCAGCTGCAACTGTACTTATTTTTATTTTGTAAGAGCATTTTCATAATCTTTTAGTGATTAGGAGAAATCCACTTCTTCATAACAAATCAGGTAAAATATCAGAGGATGGAGTCACCAGAGACTTGGAAGGGGAAATCCAACATCTCCCACCCATACCACTACTACCCAGTGCTCTTCAGGTTTTGTGCTAAGACACAAACCCAGGAAAAGAAGAAAAAGCAGACTGTTTACTACAGGCATCAGCCAGAGCAAGGAGAAGAAGTGACACAGGTACTGGCAAGTAGTACAGCAGCAAGTCTTAAAAGCAGTTCATCAGTAACATGCAACTCCTCTATTTGTCTAAGATGCTATAAAGAGTTTTGGAGCAGAAGTTTACCGCTGTCCATGTAATCCCTCAAAGCATGCAGTATACATATTCCATGAGCAAAGACATCAATCACCTAACCCTACTTAGAAAGTGTCTTTTTTCACGTGAAAGAATTTCTATGCATCTAAGTTTCCATGTATGCACACAGGCCCGAAGGAACCAGAAATGTCTTTCTGCATCAAGTGGCTCTGCAATACCCTGAAAATAAGTACCAGGATGACTACTAAGGATGATCACCCATGCTTTAGCACCCATGCCACCCCATTCGAGGGTGACTGGAGACTGCAGTGTTTGTATCTCCCTTTTAGGCAAAATAATGTAATGCTTTCTCAAAAGGAAGAACATTAAAGATCGCTGTGTCTTATACATCAAACTTGCAAGGACAGGAAACAAGAACCTTCAGGTTCAGTATGTTCTATACTGCTAGAAAAAAATCCAACACAATACCCTCAGACCAAACCTAACAACCAGTGTCTGGAGAGCAATCCATTCTTACAAATCCATCCTAAATAGACTACAAAGCAAACTGCAAACTACTGATCATTACACAGCTCCATTTGTAGCAATAGTAAGTTTATGATTCCTATCGAAAAAATGCATGGAATGCTTTCCCTGAATACTGATTTATAAAAGAAATAGCATATCTAAGGTACAATGCAAATGCTATTCATATAAATTCTCTCTAATGAATGACAGTAATACAGGAGCACATGTGCATCTAACTCTTGTACATGAACCCAGCTCTGAGTATAACCCCCAGAAATTGGAACTATGATCCTAAAACTGCTTTCTTAGCATTATGCATTTCGTAATACACTACTCAAATACTACTTACCAACTGTGTGGTCTTAGAGCACAAAAAGGAAGAACATATAGCTTTCTTCTAAAAACCCCATTCCTAATTGATTTTATTAAACAATCATTTATATGCTCATTAGCATAATATGACTTCTTAGGGAGTCACACATTTAAACTTAATTAGCCACTTGTTTTGTTGTATTCAGTGCTAATGACCTTTCTTTGAAGAAAGATCCATGCTTGCTTTTTCTGTCATGGGTTGAAAATGCAGGAATCCTCCAAACTGACTTTAAACACCTAAGCAATCAATTACTTTTTCACTTAATTTATACTGTGTTTGCTTGGGACAGCTCTGTTGTAACAGCATGAAGGCTTTAAATCTAGGTGATTAAAGCCAGACTTCTAGGTACATATTTGGGATCACAAACAATAATGCCAAGCAAACACAGCTCCTGCTGACATCCAGAGTAGGTCTTAACAGCATAGCTCAAAAAAAGGCTTAAGCATGCTGAAAGCAGCTCCCTGCCACATTGCTGGCAGTCCTCACCCACACTGCAGCCTGGGTTTGAGGAGACTACCCTGTACTTCTCTCTATACTTTGTGTCATTAACTTTTAATTTCTATGAGAAAACAAATTAGAGAACAATTCAATTAATTTTTCAAGTATTACGTTTGCAATGTAGGAAGTAACAATAATGCCTTCAGGAGAGGTATGCATTTCATAAGTCTTCCCTCCTACAGCTATTACTTAAACTTCCTTCATTTCTATCTACATAGTTGACGTACTCAGGTTTAGTCTAAGCAGACTGGTGCTTAGTTGTCTTCATTGTCCAATATGATTCAATTATTTTGAGTACAAAGTGGGGACTGGGGGGAGAAATATCTTCATCTAAAAGAATAATTTGCAACTTTAAACTCATGATTTCCCATTCCACAATTTATCCATAAATAGCCATTTCTGCAAAGCTTTATAAAAAAAAGTAGCTTTCTTTACAAGTCCAATTACTGTACAAGTGTTGAGGAAAAAGATGACTTTATATGTATGATCTGGAGTTCATTCAAAATAAGAGGAAGAGCATTACATTTACTGAAGGCATTAAAAGGAAGCTATGTATTAGGAGCCCAGACTGTATTTGTAGAGAGCCCCCTTCCAGAGCAGGCTGGAATTCTTGCCCTTCAAAACTTACAAGGTTAAATTAAATGTCATTCATCAAGTAGGTTATGTTCAGCTTATGAAAAGACATCACTCTTCAACCTTGCACCTTTGATAAAACATACAGTACCTGCATGTTATCCTCCTTCATTACTTAATGCAAGCCTCCGTAAACTCATCACTCAAGAAAGAATCACAAAGGCTATGGCCCAGACATGGTCCAACACCCACTATCCAACCTCCTAAATTATCCCGTATACCGTTTTTACAGAGGTCATCATAAGCTACGTGTGGCAAATTCCACTCTGAGCAGCTAGCAGAAGAGCAAACCCAAAATCTTCAGAAAAATCTTTAAAGACATGATTAAAGAAAAAAAAAAATCTCTTCCTCACTGCTCCTCCCATGAAATTAGAGTTGAGTAACTATGACAATGGCAGAATTTAAACTTATTTTCAAGTAGTGTTTTAAGCAGTGTGTAACAGCACCACCTGGTGATCGTAGCTATACAGTATTGTTAAGACACCCCCCAAGTTAAGGCACAGTAACAAGCACAGAAGAACATATTTTAAATCTGGTGGTGTATAATTTGGCATTTTTTCCCCGTTCAAAATACATGTGATTCTTACCAATAAATAGCAACACTTCGTGATTCTGTTAAAAAACAAATCAAACTTCTCAGAGCTAGCATCAGCCAACATCCATCAGTAAGTGGTAAAAGCTCAACATAGCAACAGCCAGTTTAGTAAAATTCAGTAACTGGTTCAAATGTTTTAACATCCTAGGTTAACGAACTGTTTGTTTACAGGTTTGGTTTAGGGCTCATACAGAATAGAAAGGCCACCTCAGAAACACTCAAGCCTAGGTAATTAAAAGCACTTGAAAACTCAAACTGGACGTCATGTATGCTGTATATTCTGAATAGATTTATATATAAACAAAATTAGCGTTTTAGTCCTAATGCATTGAATTTTACTGCTGTTCCAGTGAAGAATCACACAACATCTAATACACATTGCTGGAAAAATCCTTAGGGATCCTGAAATGAAAAAGTACTCCCTAAAGACATCAGGAGTGACATGAATTCTATTAGACTACAGCTTTTCTTTTTCATCACTCCTTTTTAAGTTGTGACTAAATTAGCACAGCCTGCGCACCCCAGGCTGTGTGCTGGGAGGAGGAAGGGGGAGAAAACGGAAGATGTAACGGCCTGAGGCACTTCAAGCAGAGAGCATCCATCTGCTAGCAGCAGTCAATGAACAGAACATTTCTAAAAAGCTTCCCACTCATATTAAGTCAAGCCAAAAGAACAGAAAACACCTTCCTTCTCTCTGACTCTGCAGGACTGAACATAACAGGACAGTGGGCTATAAATATATGTTAAAAAAAATTACAAAGTGAGAGAGAAGCTCAGAGCACAGTCCTGTGTTCAGCCTCTCCTGCGGCAAAGCCAGTTTAAGAGGCTCCTGCTCATCTTTACGTCATCCATTCCCTCCTCCACTCTGTGGTGGCATGTGGAGGAGGGAAAGGATCAAAGGGAAAGAGGAAAATTTTAAAAAGGGTTGGTTCTTTTAATTTTTTTTATATTGCTTGAGAAACCCAGATCTTTTCACTGTCCCAGTAAACAGACACATTTCCCAAGCCAAGGCAAAGCCATATGTGATTGAAGGGAATGGGAAAGGGCAGACGAGAGACAGGCATGGCCAGGATCAAACTGGCTTTGCTGTTAGAGATAGTTATCATGAACTGCACTCCAGAGCTGCAGCTCTATAAGATGAAGGCCTCTGATGGCAATTCCACTGGAAGGAGCTCCCAACCTTTCACAAAAGACCTCATTCCCCCCTTGCACACCGCAGCACATCAGCTCTCTGGGCAGACACAAACACCTACTGCACACTCAGCAAGTCCCAGTACAGCAACCATCCAGGTTAAAAAAATAACTTGTATGTGCACAGAGTCGTTCTAGTTCAGGCCGGGACTAGGGTTTGGGTTTAAGTTTTTTGTTGGTTTCTTTCTTTGAGCAGGGAGTTTACATAGGTTAGCCTGCTGATATATTTGCTGGTGTTCCTGAACTGGACAAAGGACCCTCCCACTAAACACACATTTCATACCTGGTACAGAACCCTGTAGTTTCTTTTAATTTGTATTTAATACCTACATTTACACTTGGGTTTTACACCACTGTACTGTATTTGCCTGAGAAAGGCTGGTGTAGCAATGGCATTGAGCAGAAGCCAAAGTCTTTGCCTGACAGACTTTTGAATAGCACATGCAACAGCAGTGCTCGTCCATCTGGGAGGACACATCACACAACTGGGAAGGCAACAAGGACAATCAAAGCTACACATGCACTTCCCTTCTGCACAAAGAATGAGTGGTAATGTGTTGGAGAAGCATCACCACTTGTGCTGCTCTGATATTGCTCCGTCAGCCACCACTAGATGCTTATGACAGGTACTGGGCCAGATGTGCCTGAGCAGGTGATGTTACAGCCCTACAAGAGGAATACAACATGCTTGCACATCCTCCCGCAGACACGCTTGAGCTGATGCCACCTGTACCCCACACCAACACATACATGCTGGCTCCTGCAAGACCATCAGCAACAATGAGATGAAAGCAGCTTGGGATCACAGCTAACTCACATCCAGCTGCAAAGTGGAGGTGAAATGAGTGCAAGCATGTCTGCAAGAACACAAGCAAATAAATCAATCTTCCTTACAAAAACAGTGTAGACAGGCACTGATTTTTTTCTATCATTTGTCAGTCCTACAGAGTGTCCAGAAGTTTAATGCTGTGGCCATTATTTAAGAAAAGCTGTCTTCCAAAAAACCTGCAATAGTTCCACCTGCAAATCACACTTGCAGACCCTCAGGCCTACAGAATGCTTCCATGCACTGTCACATCATCAGCTCTCCAATTTATTTCATAGAGCAAAACAAGAAGGCACTTTCAACACATGAAAAAGGAACTACGCGCTATCAGAGAACAGAGCACTAAAAAGCAACAACATTCTCCCTCTAAGGTTTTGAACCACAGTACCTATGAAATGACACAAACACTTCAAAACTCATGTTTGGATGTTTAAAAATCTGTCTTATGCCATAGAAGTGGCATGATCAAAAAAGACAGCAGCAGCTACATGGAACTTAAACCAAAGCTATGTTACCTGGAGCATATTTTAAGCTTGTCTAACAACGTTCCAAAGCTAAAATGGTTTAATTCAGCAGCTTGTTAGAAGAGGCAGATTACCAGCACAGATTTTCTAGACATTACTAGAAGGGGGGGAAGGTGGAGAAATGCAGTCACCTATTTTCTGCCACACTGCACAAGAAGGAAGATAGACCTATTAATATCCAACTTCATCTCCTTGTGAATGGAGATAAACTATAAAAAGTGAAGGTTTTAAAAAACATTAGCCCACTTGGTAAACTGTCATTAAGTAAAGGATTGCTCTCAAGAGAAATGACAGGTTCCAATTACCTACACAAGGCTGTAGGGAGATAAATCTCCATCAGTGAACTCTGCAAACGTGAATTTTTTTTTTTAATATATATACATATAGATATACACACGTCATACTCTGTCACACAGAAGTTGAAGTTAACAGGGAAAAATTTTAAGGTATCAGAGGCCAAAATTTCAATATCCAAGCAAGAAATTTCACAAGCATGCAGCATTTTAGAAGGCATTTCTTCTTGTTTGTCAAAATGAAGCAGAGTTTTGTGCTTCCCTGGCACAACAATTTTCTTACCTACATTCAACTAATAAAGACAGAGCAAAGGCATCATAAAAGGCACCTTTAACTCCAGAGACACAAACAGGCTAATTCAAAGCAGCTGAACACACAAATATTTGAGTTATCTTAACTCATTTGATTAAGACTTTAAATTTTTTTTTATTTATTCAACTTCAAGGACAATTTTTGAAACTAAAAGTAACAACCAAGATCATCCTGAGTCCACATACAGACTGAACCAACAGCTCCGAGAAAATTCAGAAGTATCTTTTCTAGCTTTTCCCTTTTCTGGCTAAGCAAACGCAGGAACAGAATAAGGGAGACCAGCAATGCTTGACTTCAGTGTTCCAACCAGGAAGGATGCTGTGCTACAAGACAAGAGGAAGGTAAGCTGTTAGTGGCCTCAAGTGGAGGAAGTCTAAACTTGTTAACATGCAAAAGGACAGAGCAGTAAGATGCAATTCAGTAGTCCAGTTCTGGACATATTAAGTCTGTGTCAACAAGGACATAAACAAGAAAGCCTACAACGTATCACTTCAGAGACAAGCATCTGAGCTTAGTCAATCTAGACTTCCTTTCACTGAGTGAAGAGAAACACAGACTTAGGAGAATGAGTCATTTCACTTCCTTTCAGATTAAATGAATCACACCCTAAATCTGTCTGCCTCTATGCAAGGCCCTGAAAGCAGTTCAGGATGATGAACCACCCAAGCTCAAGCCATGTCATGGGACTAGATGGAAGAAGTATGTTGATGAAGAAAAAGATACACTTGAAACAACAACAACCAACCTCCAGCAAAACACACCCACTGGTAAAAACCATGTAAGATTATCCCAAATATAAAGTGGAAGATGCCCTTTATCCTCTTTCAAGGAGAGATAAAGTTAACACATGAAATGGGAAGATCAAGGAAATGAATGAGACAGAAGTTGTTAATGATAACAAAGGACTCAAAGGAGAAGGCAGTAGACAGATCAAAGAGGAAAATACTGAAGCAGTGGTCTAGCTAGAAGAGGATGTTTTTCAAAGCCTCCATGAGTAAGACATTTAGGAGCGTACAAGACAAAACCAGACAAGGAGAACTTTAAGCAATGGTTAAAAGACAAGAGAAAACCCAATGGGTTTTCCACTCCAATGAAGGTGAGACAAGCATTAGCTTCTATCCCAACAGAAATGAAAGCAAAAAGGACAAGAGAGACTAAAAGTTTCATTATTGAAATAGAAGGCAGACACAGAAGTTGATCCAGAAGGAAGAGTCAAAGAAAAGACTGCATCCAGCAAAGGAAGCAATGTGGCATAATTCAAAGTCTATGCACAGCTGCAAAACTACAAATTCACGGTGGGGTGGCAGATATGATGGAACAGCTCACATGACTGGAGTCATGAGATGGATGGTTTACAGATCCACAAGACGGACACACAGGGAAGGTGACAGAGGACTCATTTTACACACAGTTTGATCGTTTGAAGCTCTGCTGAAAAGCAAGTGACAGGTCAATAAAGAGTTAATGGGTCTGGATGAGAGGTGAAGCCAACGGAAACACTGTCAAGAGCATCTGCTACAGACCACCTCATCTTGAAGATAAAGCCTTCTTTAAACAAATGGAACATGTCCTGGTACTCATGGTGAGCTGTAAGCACACTGGCATCTGCTGGAAGGGAATCACAGTGGGGCATAAGCAATACAGTGGACTTCTAGAGCACACTGAGAACAGGTCAAGCATGAGCAGCACTGCGATACATCCACCATTCTCTAGAAAGGAAGATGTGGTGGAGAACTTACAGTTTGATGGCAGGCTTAGTTACAGAAACCCCTGAGATAATAAAGTTTAGGACCTTTAGGCATGCAAGGAAAATGGGTAGCATAATTACAACCCTGGATTTCAGACGGCAGGCTTCAGTTTGCTCAGTGAAGTGGTAAACAGGACCCCTTGAGGTACTGCTGTGAAGGCCAAAGGGGCCAGGAGGACTGGTCAGTCTTCAAATACAGTGTCCCCAGAGCAAAAGAGCACTCCATACTGTGTAGGATGTGCAGGAAGGTGAGCCCACAGAAAGCGTGGCAGCTTGGCTTTATAGCAGTTCATGAGTCTCCTTGGTCTTCCATTGCAATGTCTGTTTTCAGGGCTCACGGTTCGCTCTATGTGAGTTTTGAAGAAATTAAGCATTACCCATGGTAAAGAAAGACCAAATAAGGGCTCACTTAAACAAAATCTACATCCACAAGTCAATTGGACTGGCTGGGATACATTTGAGGATACTAAGGGAGCTGGGAGTAAGAGGCATCTTTGCCATCTTTAAAAAGTTGTAGGAATGACAGATCACAGAATCATTGGATGGGACCTCTGGAGATCATCTAAGTCCAACACCCCGTGCCAAAGGAGGGCCATCAAGAGAAGGTTACACAGGAACGTATCCAGGCAGGTTGTGAATGTTCTGTTTGACTAGAGGCAGCAAGCATCAGGCTTTTCTTCCAGGGGGGAAGTAGGACACTGGAGGTGAGCTGGCCTACCTTCAGCCTGTTGGAAGGCTATGGAACAGATCTACCTGGAAACCATTTCCAGACACAAAAAAGAAAGACGGTAACTGGGAACTACCAGAACAGATTTAACGAGGGCAGACCATACCTGACTGCAACAAAAGCCAAACTGCAGTCAAGGTAAACAGTAATTTGTGTTCTTCCCCTCATCCCATTTCATCATTCTCCCTGGTAGCCAAATTGAGGAGACACAGACTAGACAAGTGAACTGCAAGTTGGGTTAAAAACTGGCCAGATTCAAACGGTAGTGGTCAGCACTTCAACCAGACTTACAAGTGGGACTGAATACTGTCCAATGCCTTCATTAACAACGTGGACAATGGGACAGGAGGTTCCCTTTGCCAGCCTGCAGACAACACTACATCAGGACATTGGTCAATACGTTAATGGGCAAAGCCACTATTCAGAGGTATTTTAAGATGCTGAAGGAATGAGCTGACAGAGGTCTCATAAACTTCCACAAGGCAAATGCAAATTTTGTTTTTCCACCTGGGATGGAATAACTGCAGGGCAACAATACAGCAGGGGACTGTTTGGTTAGGGAGTAGCTTTGTAGAAAAGGATCTAGATTCCTCATGGACAGAAAGATGGACATGACATAGCAGCACCCAACTACAGTGATGAAGGCTAACCACATCCTGGAGCTCCATTATTAAGAATGTAGCCAGAAGGTCAAGGGAAGTGATTATTATCCCCTCTTCGTCATTTATGAGACTACACTTTGTCCAGTTCAGGACTCCTCTGCACAAGACAAGTCATTGACATACTGTCAAGTCCAACAGAGAGCTGCTAAGATAATTAGGAGACTGGAGTACATGGCATGAGGCTAAGAGCTGAATTTGCTCAGTCTTAAAATGAGAAAGCTAAGGGGGGCGGTGTCACTGGTGTCTTCAGCTATTCAGTGAGAGGTTAGAAGGAAGATTGAGCCAGATTTATCAGAGACATACAGCAAAAAGACAAAAAATAATAAGCAAAAAGACTTACCTAGTCAAAATAAGTTCTGACTAGATACAAGGAAAAAATTCTTTATGATGCGGGTGGTCAAGCATTAAAGAACAGGTTGTCCAGGGAGACTGTATCATTTCCTTCCTTGGGGATACCCAAAGCTGAGCTGCAGTAGGCCCTGAACAGCTTAATGCAACTTCAAAGCCACCATTTTGTGGACCTCTAGAGGTCCCTTCCAGTCTACATTGTTCTAAGATTCTACTATCTTCTCCCTCCCTTATTGTTTTAGTTTTGTTAAGTAGTGTTCTCTGTTCCTGTTCTTTGGACATTCCTGTTCTTCACAAGTGTTATATGCTGTCCTGGTCTAACTCACACTGTATAGCTCTAGCACTATGATCACTTGTAATAAACCAGCTATGAAATTAGTGATGGCAATGAAGGTTAAAGAATTAAGCAAATAGTTTAAATGTAAGCAGTCAAAAATGCATTAGAGAACATCTTCAGAAATGTCTTCCCATTTAGCATTAAAATACTATTAGCTATGTTTTGGTATTTAGGAGGACTGAGGGAAAACACATTTATGTAAAGAAATTATTAAAAACACAGCACAAGAGTTCAGAAATAGGATTAAGGCAGACGCAGCTGCAATCTTCAAACTTAGTTTAAACCAAATTTGAGTATCTGCAACTGTAGCTTTCAAGTTATAATCATGCCATTGACCTTCCTTCCCCGCTCCCTTTTGTTTTTGGCCACTGAAGACTCTGATGCTTTCAATAGCTCCAAGTCAAGAACAACTCCCTTGTAACGACGACTCTGACATGGATATAGTGAGAGCAGATTGCCTGCAAGGAAACAAGAATAAACCAGCTATTTAGAGAGATTATGTAATGCAGCCCAGAGCTGTAAAATGAGATTTAAAGAGACAGAACTCTGCATTTCAGCCCTGTAAGTAACCATAAAAGTTGGGCAATACTGTAACAATTTGAAGAGACGAACAGAGGAAGAAGTCCTGTCAAAGGGTCCCTTCCCTCTCTGAGGTAGTATTTTATTCATAATTCTCACAAAACCAGTACCATTTGGCTATTTCGTCAAACCCTTTAAAACAAAGTCAAAACACCTCTTCACATCAGAGGTGTTTCAACCTCTGCTGGTTGCACATCAAGGTGGTGTGCAGGTTTTTACTGCATCTTGTGGACCTGAGCTTGTTGATCTTGTGAAGCTCAGCACTCTCAATTAGCACAGCACTGCATGCTGAAAAATCAAACCAATTATGAACAAATACAACAGAATTAGTCTTCCCTGCATAAATATTTTAGCAAGTGTAAACAAGATTCAAGCTTTTATAAGCAGCCAATTCCTAAACAAACACCCACGAACATCAGCTGGTTAAGCAAAGGAAGACCAAGACTATGAACTGCCATGCACTACCATATTATAAACAGTGAGGAAAAATACAGCAAAGGCACATGTGATAAAGGAGAATAGTTCTGTGTATTGGACAAACTTACACAAAGCTGGAGACTGTAAAACCTTGAGGGTTTGTCCATGGCTTTGTTTAGAGCATACACACACACATAAAAACACTGATGCACAAAATAATGATCCTGTAGAAGAGTCCAGAACTGTTGAGCAGTTGTTAAGAGATTTTATTTCTGCATTTCTTCACTTTAGAATGGAGGAAAAGAAAAAACTTTGTACAATTACCTTAGGAATTCTAATGAAAAACTGGTTTTCATCTAACTCTAAACATCCTTTCATTAAAAGCCTCAAAAAATAGCAGCATCATACATTCAGCCAACCCCAGCTGCTTTGCTAGTGAATAAATAAGAGACAGTGAGCCCAGATCACCTCCTTTTCACCTCCCCTGAAAAAAGACACTACAGCAAGGAAGAATTTGGCCCAAACTACGTGGGGGAGGGAAGGGAAAGCAGGGGGAGGTTGGGGTTTTTTTCTTAAAGAAAACAAAACAAAACAAAAAACAAACCAGCAAGTCCCTGTTTCGTTGCTGGACTTTTCCTCACATCATGTCAAGCCTGCAGGTTGCTGGCAAGCAGATCAGGCACAGTGCGAGACCTGCCAGCATTCCCAGACCACACACACACTCTCAGCTGCTCTTGAATACACTGGGGATGAAGTTTATCTACCACCCATCCCTGCTTTCCAGAGCCTGGTTCTTCCCTGCAGTAACAGCCCATACAGAGATTTTCCACAAGGGGGAAAGAATCATGTCCCTGTGGTACTGAAGGTAGCACACAGCCTTGTCACAAGAGCCACCAGCAAGCTGCAAGAACAGGTCTCCTGAACCATTCTAGCAAGCTGTGCTGCAATGACATCCCAACAGGATGCTAATTTCAGCAGTTCATTTGCAACTCGGATAACTTCGGAAATGTAAACATACTAGTACCAGCAAATAAATAAATAAACAGCTCAGCATTTTTTCTGATCAGATAGTGTGGTGCTCCAGGCATAACTGTTCATTTTTAAAACAATCAACTATGAATGCACTTCAGTTTCACTCAGTGAACAACCCATACTTTCTGTTTAAAATATATACTGTAAGTTCATTTACTTTGCCACAGTTTCATGTCTAAACACAATGGCTATTAACATAATTTCAGGAAAAAGAAAAAAGGCCATGATCATTGGCCCACAGTGACAGGCTGAGATTTTCTAAGTTCATTGCCATAGCTCAATTTACAATTAAAAACAATGCAAAATCAAAACTGTGATTAAATGCAGCAGACGACTAGCTCATTATACAGCAGCAGAAAGGAAAGACATTCAAAAACCAATTGCTCTATCCGAAATATCATCTGCTGCTGTCATGCCTGGGACTGAGCAAGAACATCACTTAGCTTATTGGAAATAATTTTCCCAGAGACAGATTGGCAGCATGACAAATGAGGGTTGGCTACAAAATCAAAGACCAAATACTTTTTTCATATATAAAGGATAGCCACAAAAAAAAATAAAAAAGAAGAAGTAAAGAGCCTCAGACAGGTATATGTGAAAGCCAAATTATTTTCCTATTTCAGAATTGTTTGGGAGATAATTTCATTTAAATTTAATTTAAAGCAAATATCATTTCTTGTATCTGATGCTGACAGACTTTAGCCAAGTCAGAATCACTATGCACGATTGGGGATCCCACACAGAAAAGCTGTGGGGAAGGAAGATGCTCAGACACATTCCCCAGCAAACACTCACCCAAGAAAGAAGTCATGTTTAGATTCCAGAAAAACGCCTACACTATATTTAATTGTGATTACCTTTCAGCATAACTGAAAGGGCTTTGGAAGGATTCAAGCACTCCAAGAAGCAATGGGATAGCATTTTCTCTCCTCAACATTTTACTTTTATACAATTAAAGACTAGGAACTGGGCAGTCCATATGCACAACAGGCCAATTTACTTTTTAAATGCCTGCATAAAATTAGTTTTGATTAAAATGCCTTCATCCAAAGACAAACTTAACTAACTGTAAAAGGTATTCTTGTAGGTTTATTCCACTGCTTATACAGGATACACAGTATATAGGCATTTTTAAAACTTGCAAGTTAGTAACTTTGGACCTGACACTGAAACTAGCTCACAGAAAGCAGGAGCTTTACTCTGCCACGCAAGCAAGGTTCAGTGCTGTTCAGTACAAACAGCTGAATAAAAACATTCTGCATATACATCGACTGAATAATGCTGACTAAAGCAGCCTGGATACATTTCAATAACAAGGATCAATCTTAACCTTTCTATACCTATGGAGACCAATCTTATCCTCTGCATACCTATGCAGGCAGCGTTTGAGTTCCAAGTATAAGATTTTAATTTAGGAAAATACCTTTACCTAAAATATTCCACCCCCAAAAAGAGCACCATATAAGTAAAACCCATCTATGTCCCTTGGTTAACTATGTCAGCTTCCAAATCTTTGATATGACAGTCCATCAGCTGTCATGTCCAAGAGTTATGAGAAAATAATATTAATTGGCCAAAAAATGACAACTGCTGTCCATTGATATGAGTAACAGCAACTGGAAGAACATTCTCTTTCTGGAGTAAAAGCTGGGTTTATTCACTCACTTTAGAGTGTAGATTCTGTAAATCTCAATTAAAATGTATAGCATGTAATGAGAATATTTAAATATCCTATGGACACGACAATCTTTTTTCCATGTTTCCCCTCTCTTTCTTCAACAGTCACATATTAAGCATGATTACTACCAAGTGTGCATATATATATATGCATTATCTCACACTTACAGTGTATATATACAAAAGCATTAGCACAAGTATACTTAAAAATAAACATGCGCAAAGCATTTCAAGAACTCTGAAAACTGATAAAATAAAAAGCCACAATAGTTTAACAGATAACAAGAAGGTGCAGTGGGCATGTCAACCTTGAAAAAGCCCTTTTAAACTACAATAGTATTGTCAGGTGCCATTACCCTTTGTCAGCCAGCTACCTGACCTCATAAATCAGGTATAACAGCCAAATGAAAGCACAATGTAAAATCAGCATAAGGCATACTTGTCTAATGAATAACAAGTGACCAGTCAAGGTTTTGAGGTCATATTCAAACTGAAAAATTTACTGTAATCAACCATATTAATAAAAACAAAAGTCGTATCAGCAAGACTAAGCTTGTACGTACCATTCTGTAGAGTTTGTGCTCGTGACTCCTTCCCCAGATTGGCATGGAATCCTCCTCCTAAAGTTGGTGTCTTGCCTGCACCTGTTAGAGAAAAAACTTATTGGTTTGTGCCACTTATTGTGCCGCTATATTCAGTACCTGTGTAATTTACAACATGCCAAATTACATTGATAAGGGCAACCGAAGTGCTTGAAGGGCTTACAACAGTGAATACAACAATCCTGTGAAATTTATTTCTTCCCTGTGATAACTTAAGATTTACATGGCTCCATAAGCCCTCCCAATCGCAGCTCCAAAAGAAAGTACAAAAATGTCACAACCCCTATTGTAAACAGAACATGAAAATCAGTATTGTAAAATACTTCTCAAAATAAATGATGAAATAATTGCTAGTTTATATTTTTTTGTCTGAAGAGTATTCAATACATAATATTAATCGCTAATTACTGGCACTAGAGAACATAAACACCTTTAGCATTCAATGACGAGTGTCATTGTTGGGTACTACAGACATAACACTTGAAAATAACTTTAGACCAACATCAGGCACACACAGAGCAACACTTAGGCTACAAAAACAGCAAGTCTGGAACTGCTACTTTTACATCCTGAAAGGCTGGAGACTAAAATAAGTCCAGGTTGTAAATTAGCATCAACTAGAGTCTGGTTTGCGTATCCATGCCTATGCTGAGGAACCTGAATGCAGAGTTTGCTAAGAGTTAATGGAACTACTCACACAAACCAATCTTGCAGAAGAGGGAATTAAACTACCAAGGACAGAAATATTCTCCCACTAAAGCAGGAAGGGTTTTTAAAAAAAAAAAAAAAAAAAAAATACAAAAAACAATCAGGCTACCTCAAGCAGGATATTTTAATCTACTGGCTTAACAGCAAGTAAGACCAAAAAGCAAAATTGCACAGGATTGAAAACAAGTAATTTGTTCATAAGTGACTTCTACTTAATTCAAGTAGTCTGCTCTCCAGAATCAGGAGAAAAGTCATCTTGTTGCCTATGATGCCTACCTACATTTTTTCCTCAAGTTCTTGTAGCTATGTTTTCTCATCTTTTACCAGTTCTCTAGAACAAACTAGAACGGCCTTGGGATAGAATCATGAAGGAGAGTGAAGCGTCCCTTTGTCCAGTTTGGGTCAGGTGTCCCGTCTCTGCTCCCTCACAGGTTCTTGTGCCCCTCCTCACTGGCAGAGCATGAGACTGAAAAGTCCTTGATCAGAGTAAGCATTACTTAGTAACAACTAAAACATCAGTGTTTTATCAGCATTGTTCTCAGACTCAACTTGAAAACACAGCACTGCACCAGCTGCTAGGAAGACAAGACCAGAACACAGGTACAAGTGATGAGAAACTGTGACCTAAATCGTTCATTCTTAGTAGACTTTCTTAGTCTCCTCTCAGCTGCATCTAATGTACATCCATGTTGGGGGGGGCGGGGCGGAAGTAACAAAAAACCCCACAAACAGATAAACTAATATTCCTGAAGTATTCATGTCTATCAGCCTTCAAAGCTTAATTTTCCATACACCTTTTAAATTGGGTTTCTAGTGCTATTCACAACAGAAACAGACTTCACTTCATTAACAAATCCTTTCAACAAACATTCATTAAAAGCTCTCCCATAAATGCCCCACAGCTTAAGTACTTCAGTTCAACATCCTAGTTAGAAATGAAAAACATTCAATAGCAACCTCCTCACTGGTTATTTATACACAGCATTTATAGACAGTAACGTCTCCTTCCCATTCTTATAGGTACTTATTCCCACAAGTGCTCCAAAACAAACCCAATGAGGCAAAACGGAGAGAGGTTACCAAACTACCCTAGGACACATAACATTTTTGGTATACATTTAATAAGAATGGTTTACCTGGGGGAGGGAAGGAGGGAGGAAATATATATATCAATAGTGGCAATAGTTTTATGCTGCTTTTCTTTAGTAGCACATGTAACTTGCTAAAACTCTGCCTCCTACCCTCATTTTTTTTTTGTTGTTTTAAGATTTGCTTTATCACAGGCTACCT
>NW_009913443.1:0-11701 GCF_000696875.1 Nestor notabilis | reverse complement strand
TTGCAGCAGGAGAGCACATACTCAAACATCAGTACAGTAGAGGAAGCTATAAACCGCAAGGCAGAGCAGGAACACACAGCAGGGCAGGCTGAAGGTAGCAGGCTCATCCAGCACTTGCGTCAAAGGCACCATTGCCCCCTCCTGCACACAAAGGCTCCACTTTTCAGTCCCATCTATGTTTGAATATACAAAAATATTGAACTCTATTGGACTATCATTGCCAAAAGAGCTACATTACTCTCTCACAAGTTTCAGTGTTATTACTAAAAAGCTTGCAAAAACAATCTTACAGTGGTAGAAAACAATACTATTAACAAAATAGTTTAATTTACTCAGAAGCTAAAGTCCAGAAGGAATACAACCAAAATAAAATTAAGCTGACATTTCAGTATTTTTGTTACGATTCTTTTCATTAGACATCAAGATATAATATTGTACGTAAAAGTTACTTAAAAGTTATTTCTCTCCAAGCTATGAAGTCTGCAGCAGATACTGGTGGAGCTATCCAAAAGGCAAATTCTGCTGTCACAATTGATGTATATCCATTTCTCAGAGAGTTAACTGGAAAGACTGTACATCTTTAATTAGCACCTGGCTTTGCAAACTGACAGAAAACTGGTCTGTTGAGCTCTTACTCTCAGAACTGCAAACTACTGTTGCCATTGACTATGCAGGCCAACCATTGGCTTTAATCTCTACAAGCAGAACACAAACCAAACTCATTAATGTAATTGTTCAGCTGGGTAATAAAAAAATACCCAAACTCTTACAAAAACCTGTGAAGTCATCAAATTCATATAAAGGCAAAAAATCCCTACAAAGTTGATCATTTAAAAAGTACAAAGGAAAGGAACAGCAATCACTAGGCACAACCAAATTAACATCCCAGCTTAACTGAGATTTTTACATTTCTTGACCTTTTCCGTTTTTCCCCTCTACTTCAAATGTGAAATAAACAGGCTTTTGGTTCTTCACATTTAGCTTTCAAGATATACAAAAATATATCCGAGAAGTGTTTCGTGTCTTCAAGTACTGCCTGCCAAATCTTCAGCGCTAACACTAACATTTCCCTAAGCCAACCCAAATATCCTCCTTCATAAGGTGGTGCCTCCCAAGGTACATTGTCATCTGCTGACTATTTTTAGAAACTAACTCAGATTCTCAGCTTTGCAAAGCTGAAGTCTGCTCTCCATGTTAGCTTTGGATATTTACATGAAATTTGGACAACAGAAGGTATGGAGAGATGTGTTAGCAGCTCAAACACACAGCTATTCAATATTTGTGATCCTCCCAGGGTGCTACAGTGCCCCAAGACACCAAAAGAAGAGATCAGATCATACACCTGGAAATTGGTGATACTCAAAGCTTACACAGGTCCAGAGCCAGCCCGTAACCACACATTACTCAAGTGCTAAACTACTGTGACTGTCCCTTCAAGCATCCCCACACCTGCTCCTTGCAGCCCAGTCTGAGTCAGACCCATGCCCCTCGGCTGTTCCTGATTTGCTCCACTAACTCACTAATGAAGTAAGAAGTCACATCACCTGATTCTCCACAAAAACATTCCTCAAGCAGTAAAAGGAGCATGCAAAGCTTGAAGTCTGTGGAAACCTTGAACAGCAACAAAAAGACAACAGATAGCAGGAACAGCACTTATCCCTCCATACTGAGGAGGCGAAGAGCAGAGACTTGGGCATCTGCAGCTTAAAAGGCACTTTTCTGAGAGCTAGCGACATGCTGAGTTTCAGATTCAACACCTGGAAAAGAAATAGATTCAGTCCCAGCATCATGGAGTTTGTTTCCGCTAGATAAATGAGCAAGTGAAGACAAGGAACGAAGCAGCTTGCAACCTGAAATGAAGCGTATCTGCTATTTGATAGGACCAGTTCTAACACAATCCTTCCCTGTGAAATTGAAACCAAACAAAAACACCAGCCTTTTCTTCAGGAGAAGGCAAGAGAAAACCCTTCAATTTAAACCCCACATATTTACAGATCCAGCATAAAGTCTGGGTCTGATAAAGAACACAGACTGCATCACACCAATGTTTTCATAATCAGGGTAGAATAAATAATCTAATACAAAACATGAATGAGCTTCCCACTTAACTTAGACCATAAAAGTCAAAAGGAGAGTAGGTTAATGCCCCATTTCAACTCCTGCCTACAATAGCAAAATGATGTGATTAAAGCTTTCTGAACACACAAAACTACCAAAGTCTGCAACTGAAATAATTCTCATCCATTTTTACAGGGACACTAACAGATCTGCACACACCACAGCCTGCTGAAATGGTACTGCTGAATAAATTTACATAGGCAAACTTCTATGCTACTCCATCATAGCGAGCTACCTATGGGCTTATTTTCATAACTACCAACCGAAGAGATAAATATACCGTTGCATGCACCATGCCTGAGTTTAGGACTGTGCAAGCCTATGAAACCAGTTCAGATCCAAGTTACACACACGATTCTGCATTTTTACAAGTGACAGCAGTATACTGCAGCACTTCAAGCAGGAATCTGTTGCCACCACAAGGACAGCATATAAGACTCAATGCCAGAAAAAACCGCTATATACTTAACTGATTCAAGACTGCCACCTGGAGGATTACAGAAAAGAAGCAAAACTCGATTCATTTTATTTCACTTAAACATTTTTTTTTGCATGAAGTAGATGCAAGCTTCCCCTCTTCCTTCCTAACACAACATGATCATGAATTAGTTTTGTAAAGAGAAAAACTAGCACAAAGTAAAACAGGTAAACGCTCTTCAGGATTTCCCACAAAAGGTCTGCAAATCCAGCATATCCATAGTTTCTTCAGTGCTGCAAATTACATCATGACCACTCTACCTAACTAACAATTAACCATCAATCAGCGTCATGTCTAGAAATCTGAACCACAAGTAAGAGGAAATTTTCTGATGTAACCGTTATTTTTACTTTTAACTACCAAGAGTTTTCTTTCAAGTTTAGCGTACATATTACCGGTGGAACACACTTCAGGATTGTTCAAAGCTACACTATAAAAAATATTTTGTGTCAGCATTTGATCTATTAATATATCCTACATGGAAACCAATAGAATAGTTAGGATTGAACGTGACCTTGAAAGATGATCTAGTTCCAACCCCCCTTCCACGGACAGGGACACCTTCCACTAGACCAGGTTGCTCAAAGCCCCATCCAACCTGGCCTTGAACACTGCCAGGGATGGGGCAGCCACAGCTTCTCTGGGCAACCTGTGCCACTGCCCCAACACCCTCACAGTAAAGTATTTCTTCCTAATATGATTTAACTTTTAATCTTTCAGTTTAAAGTCATTCCCCCTTGTCCTATCCCTACAGGCCCTTGTAAAAAGTTCCTCTCCAGCTTTCTTGTAGTCCCTTTTTCACGTAATGGAAGGCAATTACCAACTACCAATTAAAAACAAAACCCCTACTCCTTCCACTTGTTTAATATTCTCCTTTATTGTATGTAACAACTGGCCAGACAAAAAGCACAGACCCTTTTACAAAGAGAGTTCACCTTCTTTACCAACTGTCTCACTAGCACTGACTGACAGGTATGTCTTACAAAGTTCTAGAAGAAAACAGGCATAGAAGATGAAAGGCTAGTCTTACCTTAAATTTTATGAAAGCTTTTTCCTCCCTGCATCTAGTCCTCCTCCTTCCAGTTTGCTGATCCTAACTTTCCATTTCCACAAACCCCAGTAAGACTGAAATACTTAGATCAAGGCAAACTCAGTCAAGTTCTGCACTTGAAGTCAATGTAACTCACACTCCTCAATGCAAAAACATTAAAAAAGCTTTCAAGGTTTACGCAGTATATACAAAATATTTCAGTAAGCTTCCATAAGCATACCTGAAAAATTGAGCATACCACAGCTTCACTAATGAGAAAGATACATTAAATTTACCACGGGACACTTCAGAGTAGGAGTACACACTCATTGTTTATAGCCCGGCAAATGGGTCACTGTAGTAAGCTGCTTATAATTTGCTCACAACAAAAAATAATATTAGCAGGAAGAAATTTCCTTGATACTTTAATATCTGAAGCAGCCTACTGACAAATGTTGGGCAGCCGTCTACATTAGAAGTTCTAACAAACGCTTGTTGGTATGTTAAGGGCTACTAGTTCACAACTTTTCTTTCTCCCTGTGAACAAAAGCAAGCAGGTATCTTTCCACAGGCAACATTCTTCCCACCAGTCTCAAATTATTATCTTGCAAACTCATGTACATTTGGAGATGGAGACTTAATGTATTTATGCTGTTCAAGAGCTATACATGATCCTGACTTGGTGCTGAAGTTGCACTAATTCTGTCAAAGCCCATTGCAGCCTCCTATTTCTATTTGTCACTGTCCTAAAACCGCCTGGCTTAGACACTAAGTAAGCATTAAGTTAAAAGACTAATTCACTGTTCTTGTAAATGCCAGCCTAGCATTTAAAGAAAAGATTATACATTTTTAGTTTGTTACATTTTTTTTAACCAAAAAGCCACCAAAAGAAGTAGAAATGCCAAGCAATCAACCATGAAACAGAAAACCTGTTTCAAGACAGTCATGCTGCTCAGTTTCACAGAGACACCAATGATGTTCATGGACCTCAGATCCCAAAGGCAGGATAAGTCCTGTGGGGCAAGAATCCCACTTAAATGACCAGGCTATAACCACTCCATAACCCTCCTTCTGAGGCTTTCCATGACATGCATTTGAGGATGAAGTGTCCTGTAAGTCTTATTTGGAGCTGATAATGCCCCTGGCTCCATGAACTCGTCTTCTCTATCCCACAGTTCTGTTGCCTCAGACTCTGGAGGCTGCATTTCACTATGCTAACCTCCTTTTTTAATCCTGATTTCCCTGGGGAAAATGCACACACTGCAGCACTGCCTGCCCCTCTCCTCTCTCTGCCCACTTTCAGACAAACCTGAGGGGGACAGAGGTCTCAAAACTACAAGGTTTCTTTTGGTTTTGTAAAATTAGGCAGCTGGCTGGGGAAGACATACACTAAGTAAGAGCTAGCTAAAAACTTCTGAAAAATAATTCTGATTTAAATTTTCACTAGAGATGTGACCCTGAACTCTGCAGGAGGATAGGGGCAGCCACAACCCAGCACACCTGGCACCTCTGTGGGTCCAGAGATGGCCTGAGGCCAGGCAGGACATCAGCCTGCATGTGGGGATCAGGGTCAGGCCCAGCAAGGGGAAACAGGTAAGACACAGCACTGAGAGAGCCACAGGGATGGGCTGAGGCCAGGCGGTACATGGGCCTGGCTCAGCAGGGCTGTGGGGAGCTGCAGCCCTGCTGCAGAGTCAATGGGGCAGGGGCTGATGTCTGCAGGGGTCTGACATGGGGTCCTGTGCTATGGGCAGGGTAGGGAGAGCCCCAGGGGAAAGCAGGTTGTAGACAGCAAGGGCCAGCAGTGCCTGGCAAAGCAGGCAGCTCTCCTGCCACCAGACTACAGACACACACAGATCCCTGCCACTTCCAAGGGACAGGTTTCCAGACTGACTTACAGTTTGTGCCCAAGAAGCTTATCAGATGCTGTTTTCTCAACTTACTACCGAGCATTTAAAGGCAATTTCTGGAACAAAAGCAGATGAGTTTCCCCAGAGGCTGAATGTTTCAGGATCACAAGCTCAAGTCCGCCTTGCAGTGCCCTTTTCTCATGCTGTAGTTTCTCAGTTTTGTCTTCCAGCTTGCTGCTGTGCTGCCTGCACATCAGCTTTCTCACGTGGGACTGTTCTCTTTTTTGATTAGTGACAGAAGCCCTAGACTCCACTTTCTAAGCTTTAAACAAAATCCTGAAGAGAGATCTGGACTATCAATGTTCAGCTTTCCTCCCCTTGTTCTCTTCAGCTTTGTACTTGTTTTTTATTCCTGTCAGCCTTAGGGAAAGCACCTTTGAAAACATTTTCTCCCAACAACTACCACAAGACAGGGGGCTCCCACCCAGGAACACTGGAAGGCTGATCAGAGAACTTGCTGCCTTCAAACACGGCACACGACTCAACTCGCCTTTCTACAAAAGTAGCCATCAAACTGGTGCAGGCTGGCAAAGGGCTCTGTCTTCCATGATGCAATTACAGTATAATGGAGAGGGAGAAACCTAGCTCACTCAAACTCTGTAATGCTCTATTTCATGCTTGGTATGCATTCAAATCTTATGACCAATAGAGGTGTCTGTTAAGAACTTGCGTATGAGGGGAAAAAAAAGCAAGATGCATTCACTCCAAATACAGAATGAGGAATTTTAATTCAAACACTCTTCATATTTGACAAGAAACCACAGAGAATAACCTCTTTGGGCTAGTCTGAGACAGTCTGAACAGGTTATCAATTATAAGGTGGATAGTTACTCTTCAAAACTAGACTCAACTAGGAAAAGCACACACTTCAAACATTTTCTGTGCAATTAACAGAGGTCCTTGGAGCTCAAACATGCATGACAACCCTTTTCCAGTAATATCCGACTTACCCAGCATCAAATCAGCAAAGCTCAGAAAGAAACTCAGTTTCAACATCTGGCCTTCACAAGCTTCATGAAAACAACACAGCTAGGGTCAAGTGTTGGGACTGGATTCTTATCTGACTGTAATCACTTGCAAGCAATTCAGAATTACAACTAATTGGACCAGATAAGGCCTACCAAAGCATCCACTAACTCATGCTTTGTGAGAACTTCCCTCTCAGAAGATCCACAGAAAGATACACAGTAGCCCCCTTCTAAAGCATGAAGAATGTATTCCCTTGCTAGTGAAAGAACTTACCCGCTCATGACCCAGCAAGTGACAGGTACCTCACAAGAGATTACTTGACATTCCCAGAGACAGACGGCATTAAAGGGAATTGTGGGATTAGGGTGTCCTGCAATTGTATCCCTCCATTTCCATCAAGACCATGGCAATGAAGAGCACCAGCGTTATTACGCTGAGACAAACAGATTATGCCCATGTCTAAAGGGCATAGTCTCATCATACCTGGAATGGCCTAGCTCTCTGTGTATTTATAAGTACACTATCTCCTTTTTTATGCCCCAAGTATCATCAGGGAAGATTTCATGGTCCTTATTACATGGTACCGCATATGCAACTTCATAAACCTTACTCTAAACAAATCTTTGCCTTGCAGTCTGGATTTCTGGACACCTCATCCCAGGCTCTCACAATTGTAAATATCACTACTATCTACTTCTCACTAGGAGATCAGAAGAATTAACTAAGCATTTAAGAGAGAACATATTTATCTGTCAAAGCCAGAGGACTGTTGTGCTCACAACTTTCCAAAACACAAGCTAAAAAAAAAAAAAAAAACCCAACAAAACAACACACAAAAACCCCAACCAAAGAAACACCAAAAAAAAAAAAAAAAAAGGCAAAAAAACCCCCCACAACAAACCCCCAAACAAAAGAAAAAAAACAACCAACAAACAAACAACAAGAAAAGCAGTGTTATTACCTAGGGACACCTACACTTTATTCTGCAAAACCATAGCTCCTCAAGTCTTGGACCAGTTTTAAAAGAAGGGTCAAAACCATCTTTGCAGAGCTCAATTAACATGATCACCCACTGAAGACTCAAGAACAGCTGTGCCAAGTCAGGTTGGAAATCTATCTAGTCCAGTATCCTACCTCTGAACAGTAAAGTCCATTAACATACATGCCTACATGTAAACATTAAACACAGGAGGAAAGCTTGTCGCCAACAGCTCTCTCATCTCCTGGAACCTAGAGATCTGTGGCTCAAGAACTTCCTGACCCAGAAATGCTAGCTTTTATTTTAGGGGCCATGACACATTTTTGTTGTGTTTGCCCAATCATTTTCTAACTGATAGAAACATTTAACATCCACAACTTAGGATTCACAATTTAATTAAATGTCTTTCCTGGGGAGATTAAAAAAAGAAAAAAAAAGAAGAAAAAAAAACCCCACACACACCAAAAAACACCCCCCCCCCAAAAAAACCCAAACCCTTAATGCTTCTGAACCTCCTACTTGCTACATTCAAAATAAGCTACCTGGTAGATTTCTCAGCACTCCCTAGTTTTTGCATTATGTGATACTAAACAATAGCTCATCCTTTCCGTGTTATTCTATGGTATTTACAGACCTCTACTATGTTCCCATTCAATCACCTGAACCTATTCAGTCATTCTAACAGAGAAGCTCTTCACAAAGCCTTCCTCTTAATCACCCCATCTTCCTTGGTGTGTCTTTTCCAGTTGTATTAGAGGTTTTCTCGAGAGGCAAGAAAAGACAGAAACACATCAGAACTGCATGCAGTATTTAAGTTGCAGACAGTGCTGTGGATATGTAACAGTGTATGTATATGCTGTCATATCCTTTCTCTGCTAACTTCTAACATTCTCCTCCCTGCTCTGCGTTTTGCACTGTGAATGAACTTTGAGCTAAACATTTTTACAGAGTCATCCATTCAGACTTAGTGACCTCCTTCCCAAATTATAGCCGGTCCAGGTGATGCCTTCCCATATGTAGAAGAAAGGAACAATCCTAACTCTCACTGCCACTCTCAATCCAATCTGCTACCTTACTAACTAGCTACTAAAAGCAACAGGTCCTTCTACAGTTTTTACTACCCCAAATAATTTAGTACTGCCAGCAAACCTCATTAACTCACCGTTCACCTGTTTTCCAGATTACAAGCCCAGATTCTATGGAACTTCACTGGCACCTCCTTCAGGAGGCTTATTATTTATTTCTACTCTATTTTCTTATAATTTGAGCAGTTACTCTGCTCTGTAAGGACTTTTCTCTTGTCCGTAACAGCCCAGATTCTTCAAAAGCTTCTTGTAAAGGATCTTGCTGACCTCCCTTCACAAATCCAACAATCTGCTTTGTCCACTTACTGACTTCTTTCAAAGGCTCCAAGAGATCCGCAAGGCACACCTCTTTGCCAGAAAAAACATACTTCCCCCACATTTACTTCTACAGCCTCCTATTCTGTTCTTCACTGCTTCTACCCAACAGACTTCCTAGCCTGCATTTCCTCAGACCTTCATGCATCAGCAAAGCAAAGCCTCTCACTCAATTTCAAACACAAGCCATGCTTTCTCAGCACACCAATGCTCAGCTGTTAGAGCTGTCAAAACAATGGAAAGAAACAGACTCACACACCTGCACTGGGAAACACTGGCGATACTGAACTTCTCAATGAAAGGCATTCATGTTGAGACGGTGGCTTCCTACACTGGACACGTTGATAGCTAAATGTAAATACTGCCTGGAAAAACTTAACTGTGACCTCACACCTTCCTCCAGCCTTGAAGGAACAAAAGAAGGGATTTCCCATGGTTTATAGTGGGGTTGCTGGGCTTATTAGCAAGGACTTGGAATGCCCTAGACAGGCAACTTTGTATCAAAATAGAGAAGTGCAGGACTTTCTTCCTCCTTCAGCAAACAAATGCAAGACTCTGAATCCTTAACAAGTAGCTTAGCAAAATAAAAGATTTTGCTAGATGTACCAAAAAGAAACCAGTAACAGTGTATCTCAGTGCTCTTCTTCTTTATGAAGAAGATTGAAGTAAACTATGAAGAAAGGCATCTATAACTATTTGACATATATAAGCACACAAACAGAAGCCCTCGTGTATCTTGGAAGGGTTTGGGGAATCTTGTTGCACATCCAGGGTCTCTGAACTCCACAGACACCAAGACTCCCATTCAGTCAGCTGTGCAACAGAGAACCTGACAGCCCTCATACTTTGCAAAATTTAGACAACAGTCCCCAAGGCACCCAGCCCTACTGACCAACAGCCATGGTCTCAGAAACAGTAGCCCAGGCACCTCTGACACTGCAAACACTCCACACATTAGGGCTGCCTGTGACCACCAGACTGTAGTCCAAGGAACCTCAGCCCAAGGCATTTCATACACAGGGGATCCCTCAGAGCCACAGACCTAAAGAGTCAACAGTGGACAGGAAAAGGTGTCAAAGAGTTAACGCTGATACGATCCTACTTACATAATCAGAAGTCACTAAAAGCTATGGCTTACCAGAAAATGTTGCTTTCAACAAGTACATGTTTTTTGACAATATAAATTCTGTTGGAAATTCTCTAGCCAGCACATTCAGAGACACAAATGCTGTCTTGCTTACACAAGAAAGGACCTTTCTCCCCATTCCCAAGGACTTAAATAAGTGTCATACAAGCATAATGGGGACAAGCACACATCATGAAGATGCTGTTACTGCAGCACAAATACATCTTTTCAGATTGGCTTGCATCACTCATTTTAAGTCAAGCAAAAAAAATTACTCACAACAGAAGCATCTGGTTTTGAACATAAAGAATTACACCACCACAAACTACCCATATCCAAATTTCCTTAAAATGCTTACAGTGTGAAATGGTGCCTGCATTTGTCCTTGCGGTAACTTAATAAATTCACAAAGTGTTGCTTTTGTAAACTTACTAAGGTGGTTTTTTTGTCTGCTCTATTGTTTCCACAAACAACACTTCACCAAAATACACACATTAATGCACACAGGGACTTGCTAGAAGATCACAGTACAAACATACGGGGAAGACCCTGCAATCACACCTTGTGCCAGCCAGATAAAGCCACCATAAGCATGCTGAAATGTGCTCCCATTTTCACTTTTACACACCCACCTATCTCCACTGTGCTTATCTGTCTTCATGAGTGCTAGAATTGGGTTAGGTAACTAATTAGCTATACAAAATTCAAGAATTAATCCATCAAAAAAAGATTAGCGAACAGCAGCACCTCATGACTTGCACAAAAGGTAAAGAGTCCCTTAAAGGAACTTAGGAAAGTACTGTGCCATTCATCTAGAAGAAAAAGCCTCAGTATGGTGCAGTTCTCTCTTCTCGTATTGCTATTTTTTTTGTAGGGTAAAGACATCCCAAAATGCACTCTAGCTTGCATGCCATCTGTCCTGCATAATTTTGGGCGGGAAGGAAAAAGCAGTACAAGCCCTTAAAAAAGTATCCTTCGCTTTTCCCTGTGGTGATGTCGAGGCTACAGGAGCTGCTCATAAGCTATACAAAAATAATGCCAGCAGTTGGAAGACATGAGTAGCATCAGACAAAGCACAGTCTACAATAAACTCCCAAACTCCAATATGCAGTGCTGCCCTCTCCACCACAACTCCTCTTTCCTCCCCACAGCCATACAATCCTTCAGTTCCCCTTGTTTCACCGTTAAGCTCCTTCCCCTAGTTCTTTTTTATGTTTCTTTCTCTTTATATACATTGCCCACATCCGTTTTCCTTCTATCCCCTTCCAAACCTCCACATGCCCACCTTCATGCCCTCTTCACATGGCCTTCTTCCAGGCACACAGGCCTTATCCTCCAGGGCATTCACACGAACACCTCAAACCACCTATTTACAGAAGGAGCTTGACCCTTTACTTCCAACCTCTTTCTCTACCACACCGCTCCTGTGCCTCCACGTAACTCCCTCTACCCAACTCTCCTGGCCTCTACTGCAAATAATTTCATGTATCTCCCCAGTCTTTCCACACAGAGCCCCAAACCTTCTCTCGTATACCCCCACACACCAGGCAGAGCTCGTCTCTCATGAACTTCCTCCTGTCACACAGAGCATCTCTCCCATCTTTCTCCTCACTCATCCCAGCCTCCTCCCAAGCCCATTTCTGCCTCACCCTGCACAGCACACTGTCCTCCCCTACCCATCCACTGACTCC
>NW_009913442.1:15894-21895 GCF_000696875.1 Nestor notabilis | reverse complement strand
ATAACGGGGGGTACCAGCACCTGGTGGTCCGGCCCCGGCCTCTTCTTCGCGTGTGCGATACTGTATTACTGTTCTCGTCACACCCCGCAGAGCTGGGTACGGCTCACAGAAGCCTATGGGTTTGGGCTTCACTCACAAGCAGGAAAGAATCGATGCTACTTCACAGTCGGGACTGATCTTCACGAAACCACAGTGGTACAGCTCAAGCACTCAGCACCATCGGGGCCACTGGCCAAAAATCAGTCATAGATCTTTCACAATTAAAGAGTAATGCATTCGATAAAGTCAGACAAGATGGAGGAATATACTATCATAGAATCACAGAATGGTTTGGGTTTGAAGGGACCTTGAAGCTCATCCAGTTCCAACCCCCTGCCACGGCCAGGGACACCTTCCACTAGAGCAGGTTGCTCCAAGCCCCTTGTGTCCAACCTGGCCTTGAACACTGCCAGGGATGGGGCATCCACAGCTTCTCTGGGCACCCTGTGCCAGCACCTCAGCACCCTCACAGGGAAGAGCTTCCTAATATCTAATCTACATCTCCCCTCTGTCAGTTTTTCAATTTCAATTGCAGAAATTGCAACAGAACCTCTATGTAACAATAAATACTTCAGCTTTTCCAGTTGGAGTCTCTACAGTTAATTTTGGCATTACATGCTTTGACCAAAACATTTTCAACAGAAAATAAATCACATTTCTAAGAAATTTCAAATACAACTACTCTGATATGTCAGTGAATTCTACCAAGTACAAACCCCTCACCTGAAATTCTCCAAGTCAGGTAAGAAGGAGAAGCCCAAGGCTCCTCCAAAGCACAGATCCACAGCATAATTCAGCTTGGAAGGGACCTCAGGGGACTGTTAGGTCTAACCATCTGCTCTAAGTAGGGCTAACTTCAGATTTACATCAAGTAGCTCAGGGCCTCATCATACAGCACCTTTACACATCACAACTCCAATTATTTTTGAAACTTTTGATTTTAGTGCATTCTGCTGCTATGATTAAAACCCAGTCCTGATGGAAGAGGCAAATCCATCAGTATAATAAAAGACCCTATAGTTTGGACTACAATAGCATGGAAAAACACCACTAAGCCAACCTGCTGAAAGGAGACACGACCAGTTGGTGATTTTTAAACCCGTGCTGGTTTTACACCTGCCAAAGGGGTTTCCATCCTTTGTGACTATTGCAAAAATAACACAGTAAAACTCTCCTCAGCTGCTTGTTTAAGTTGATGAATCAGGTTTGTGACTTCAGGATGGCCATAGCCCTGCTTTGTGATACGAGAAGAAATTAGATTCTTGCCATTGCACGTCTTTTAGCACAAATTGGAGATTAGGCTGTAGTCCTTTTAAGGCTGTGGGAACAAGGGATGCTTATTTTCCATCTCCATTTCCTCTACAGGCTGGAATTCTGAAAAAAGGGATATTAAAACTACTCATTCTGTAGGTGGCATTTCACTGACTTTACGATGAGATGTTTTCTGAGGCCAAGTATGTCCCAGACCAGAATCAAAGTCTAGCACATGTTTTTTCACTGTACACCACCCACTTCTGCTTTACTGCCTCCTTGCATTACTCAGAGGTGACCAAGGAGGCTTGAAAACTATATAAGCCTTTTCTTCTTAATCAAGTCAGGCTGTATAAAAGCTGTGAACAACTAGTCCTTTCGTGTTTTGATGCATTACAAAGGACAAAGCAACACAATATCATGGCTAAAGGAAGACGTGCAATTTCTCTACAGGACATTAACATCTCTGCTGCCCATAACCACCTGTGACAAGCAATGACTCCTCTCTGAACACATCGCCATTAATCTGCAAACAGATCTCCTGAATTATGGGGAAATCCATTTGGCATTTTCTGTTAGCAGAGATCGAGGCTGCTGGAGAAGCTGAAACTTTTAAGTGACAACTCAGAGGAAAATTAACATTATCTGTGCTGGGCGTGCATTAGCCTACAATGATTTTAATACAAACAAAGGCAGACTGAAGAGTGACATTTCCCAGGGAGCAGAATAACTGCAGAACTCTTGGCTACCACTGATCATGCTGGCAGCACCCAGAAAGCTGCAAAATGATCAGTCTTATTTACTGAGACCTCAACTTACGAGCACAAAGCAAAGATGCTGACGAAAACAGCGTTGATGCCTCTTTCCCCATAGTTAAGCTAAAACCAAAATGACACATCTGAAAAAAATTATCTTCATACTGCCACCAATGTCCAACTTCCTGATGTGAACAAACTGACTGAGCACAGTATTTCATTGCTTAGTCTGTATTCTGAGTAATTTCCATTGCAGTCTTCTGTGGGAAAGGGTAGGGGAGAGGTAGGAATCAAATGACAGCAGTTAACATTTTTAGCTAGATTCTCCAAAATGCTGCTAGCTAATGGAAGGGCAAAAGTGGCTGTGGGGACTCTGCTTTTCTGTAGGCTCTTTTGTCCTTTTTACAACAGTCTCTTGTTTCCAAATAGTATAGAATGCCTAATATCCAAAAGTCATGGGTATCAGTATCATGCATTCTGCAGCTGGTTTTGGTTGTCACTCTACCTTTTTGCTTAAAGCTAAAAACCTTTTTTTTCCTTCCCCTTTCTGAGCAGCTGTTCCCAGATGGAGGGGACAGTGAGAGTGCAGCAGTTCCTAGAAAAATGAAATCTCATGTAATAAAAAGGTCTGATAATACGGTTAAAATTTCCCTACCAAATTTTTCTGTCGCTCAGCAAAATTCCTTCTTAGACTTGGAAGCTGTATGCTCTATCCCTACTTCATACTCCTAGCACTGAAACCTCTCCCAAGAGAGACTGACCTTGACTGCAAAGGAGTTAGGAAAACCACTCACTTTTGGGCCAGAAAGCACACACATTGTGCTTTTAGAAGTCTTCAGCTTAGTCAGACAATTACAACTAGTGCAGTATCACACTTCTGTTGCAGATAACCACCACCCACTGTTAGGAAGTGAGGATGAGCTACAGCAAACCAAGCAGACAAGAGTGCTCAAAGATCAGCAGCATCTCAGAAACCTCTTTACAGGTCTGCAATCACAAAGTATCATCTCACTCTCCATAAAAGCACAAATAAGATCCCAGAACAAAAACTCCACAATGTGAGGGTCTTCTGGAACCTCATCTGGCAGGTACTGGAAAGCAGAAAGAAAGATCTTCCAGTATCAAACATTAAGAACAAAATCAGAAAGCGTGAAAAGGATGCAGACACTCTTAGCAAGGGCATGAACATTCCCAAGAGTGTCAAGGGCCCCAAAAATTCTGCTCTGATGGAATCTTCCATATTATGACATTCCATAATTTCGACAGGTCTGGCTAAACTCAAGTGAAGGATTTTCAGCTGGTAAGACAGTGACCCCAGGCCATAAAAGTGAATTGAAATTTGAATCAAATCTATCAATTGTTGTGAATACTTCCCTTGCTCAAGGTAACTTTTAAACCACTAGGCCTTGAGAAAAATGCTAAAAATTCGTGAAAACACTGAGTTCTGAAAAGAAAATCTGCACTACTAGTCTCATTTTATAGATGGGGACACTTAAGCACAGAGTCATAAAGATGCCTGTTTTTATGTCTTGCACACATGCTCCAGGCTAAACCAGTAATTAGATTTGGAGTCAGGAAAGCCCCTACCCCCTGGTAAGACCAGAAAAGACCCCTGTGTGTAGTGGGCTTTGTTTTTAATTTGCTGCTTTCTGTAGACACACACTGCTTCCTAAGGTCATCCACTACCAGTGAGTGCTTAAAATAGTGTGGGCCATGGAGCCCAGATCCAGCCTCCAGAACAATTCCATCCAACTGTCTGCTTCTATCTTGCGAGTGGTAAGGAGCACAGCATGCTGTCCTGGCAGCCAGCTGCCTCCTGCTCCCTCCAAACATTTACTGGCACTTCTGGAGTAGCTGCTGCTGTGTCCAGATGGGACTTGAAAGGGCAATTAGATGCATGAATTCTGCTTTGACACTGGCAGTCACCACTCCTATATCCAGATGCTTTGCAATGAGTCCTGAAACTGAGCACCCAGTCCTTAGTGTGGATTAAGTTTGAGCTTACAGAACCTCCTGTAGTGTACTGGCAGTAGTTTTTCTCACCGCTCACTTTTCATGTCACACTGTCATGTTTGTCAAGTCTATCTTCAGGTATTTGGGGATGTTTTGAGGCATGTAGAGTTCAGAGTGAATGAGGAGTGAATGATCTTGTGACCTTTCTGGATGACTTAATGTCTCCTACAGGAAATTGCATTTAATGACCAAGGAAGTTTCAGTCCTATATTCCTAAAGGTTCAAGTTAGCATCAGATGGAAGTTATGGTGAAAAGGAACTGACAGTCATTATATGAAAATTACCTCTGATGACCATCGAAGTAACTATTTATCAGTGATCCACAGATGCAAATCTTCATATAATATTACCACTGCCCTGACCACAAGTTCTCTGTATTGCATACAGGCCAGCTTGTTCTGCTGGCAGAGAACGTTTGCAGTCAGATGTCAACTCAGTATTTCTGTTTTGTTTTTCATCTGTGTATTCATATGAACATAATAAAGGAACAGACAGTTCTCAGAGATGATTCAACTTACTGATGTGACACCAAACGCACCCCTTACTACTCCAAAAGCACACTGCATTGACTCACTCTGTGGCCACATGTCGTTTCAGAGGGAAGAGGGAGCAGGGCAGGACTGCATCTTTCAGCAGCAATCTTCTGTTACACTGGATTAGGTGTAACATGAAACTACACTTTTAGAGAGAAGTAGATTTGTGATGCAAAGAAAGTTCAAAATTGCATGGAAGAGTCATTTTTCAATAAAGATTCTGTTGAACTAGAAATGTGCCGAACCAAAAACTGCATCCCCAAAGTTATGCATGTTTTATTCTTCAGGAATAATTGAATAATTTTTAATGTTCAATTTTAAAATAACATTTTTCTGCAATATGGGCATTTGATCTGAGCAACTCTGAAAAATGCAAATCAAGATTCCCACAGCACAGTCTGAATAAATGCTAGAAATGTTAATAAAGTAACATTTTTACAGAAGTTTCTCAGGTTTAACTCTAATCTCGACCCTTTCTTACTACAGCACAATAGTTTCCATCCAGACAGCTTGTCATTTTCCTGCTGCAGGGAAACAGGGGGGAGACGGGTGGGGGCACAACCCTAACCTGATTTAACAGTCTATTCTGAAATGCAACAGCATCCTGTGGCAGTGTCTGCAAAATTAATCCTAGCACACTAAGGGACCCCTCACTGAGCATAACCTGCCTTAAACCCTTTCCCATTTAACTGAGGGAGAGCTATTTGCTCAAGCACTTCAGGATGACATCATTTGTTATTTGAGGCCAAAAGCTAAGGGTAATGAAGGGTAAAGAAAATGTTTTGAAGATTTTTGTAATTAAAATGCATAGAGACACCAGTAACAGATACAGCTACAGAACAATAGGAACAGGGCTGGAAGAATTAAGAAAAAAAGAATAATCTACTCTTGTGAAACCATTGTGGAAGAGGATTGGAAAACACTTTGTCAATAGCACCTCATTCTACTCCCACTAAGGGAAATGCACAAACAAAAGAATAAACGAAGGCTGAAGCATACGGAAATTGTAATCATTGCTTGTGTGGTGGATACAGAACAATATTTCAGAGAAGAATTTGAAAATATTTTATAGCAGATTTACAAAAGAATCCACACTAATTCTACAAGACTGGGCTAAGAAAAGAGAGGAATTTCCCTGAGGAATAAAGCAGTTGGATCTCAGGATTGAGTTAGCTGCTTATTTTTGCAAAGAGTAAGATAAATATGCGGATAATAGGCTGATCAAACACAGTGAACAAGATTTGTTAATACTCACACAGAAAGTCAATGCATGTTAATCTAAGCTACAATAGATAATTATTATTTGTTTCCAATTAGATGCTAATAGTAACAATCACTGAAAACACCACTCCCACTAAACTGTAATTTATGATAAAACTGATTGCCCAGGATCATATGTTTGCAGGGGAA
>NW_009913442.1:9635-15863 GCF_000696875.1 Nestor notabilis | reverse complement strand
GTGGATCCATTTTCTCATTTAAACAAGAATGTCTACAAGAGAAGGAGATTTTCCACCTAACTTACATTTCACAGAAACATTTAACCATAGCCAACTGCATTCTAAGGCAATGCTGGTGCCTCATCAGAATGCTTCCCTGTGACTTCCTTTCTCTGCCAAAATCGATTACAGCAATTCCCAATTACATTGTCGGATAGGCACATCCTATAGCATAGAATAAGACTCTGTTCCAAGTGAGAGAATTGCCCTTCAATGTGTGCCTCATATCCAAATATCTATCTCCTAACTTAGAAATATTTTAGTCAAGAAAGAAATTTTAGTTGATGCTATCACAGCTCTTAATACTTCATCCTGACTGAACACTTTGAAATGCAAGAGAAGTAATAAGAAATGCACAGTATTTAAACAGCACAAAGTCATTTCTTATCCTTCTAATGTAAGAAAACAATGATAAATGAAGAGTTTGGTGGTAATAAGTGTTTCTGCATGGCAAATGTTTGTATTGTCAACATTGTCTTTATTATCACAGAAGAATTATATTAGTAGATGTTGTACCAGAAATCATTCTAGGTTTTACACATTAAGGAGAGGGTCTTTAAGAATTACAGTCTACTCTGTCAAATGCTTTCTGGAATGTAAAAAGATTCTGCTGCCATAAATTGACTTTGTTGGGCAGTCTTGCATACATGTATTCAGGAAAGCAGCTTAAGTTTATTTAGAGGTAAGATTTTACAAGGTTGGCTGCCCAAAACTGATACAGCTAATTATTAGTAAATGTTCAGACTGCCAAAAATGTTGAGCACCCACCAATTTTCACTAGATTCACTATTGACCACTAAGAACTTTTGAAAATCAGACCCAATGTCAAACATTTCTATGCAGATACAACATAAATTTGGTCACAAAGTTTGTACAACAATTCAAATAGGCAGTTACACCTGCAGGCATTTTGTCCACCCACAGCTGAACTCGTGACTGCAGGTTTTCGTAAAACTTGAACACGTACACATTGTAATTATAAAATCTAGCCACAGGAGGGCGAAAGCAGCCCAGTGTTTTTACAGGCATTTCTTACACATTGTTATCACTGTTTCAAGATTTGTTAATTTGAAGACTGATTTAATATGAAAAAGCCAAGTGTTTAAGATGCAGCTAATATACAGCCAGCAGTCTGAAATGCAGAATATCTTACCTGCTATCTTCTTAATTTCCTTAATGTGGTCATTAATATAAAGAGAATCCCAAGATATTTTGGAGTATTACTATTAGGGATGCAATACAATTCTAAATATTAAGAGTGTGAAATCTAGCGTTAAAAGATATATATTAATTTTCATTTAATGAATAAAACAGTGTTAAAAGAGCAAGAATGGACTAGAGAAGAACAAGGTACAGTAAGTTCATGCCAAGGTTTCAGATTAATTTCTTTTTTTAAGATCACAGTAAAATAATGAGTCTGAAACACATGCTACATATGCAATTTTAAATTGGAAAATTCCCAAAATTTTATAATGATTAATAATAAAACTAATAATGACATAACTTTTAATGACAGGAACTATTGTATACCACCAGCTAACTTTTGTCCTTTTGCTCCAAATTGCACAAGGGTAAAGAGAAGAGTGATAGTCAATACTCATTGGGCTCTCCAACCACCACAGTGGCAGATGAAAACCTGGTTTAGGAGCTAGGAAAACACAAACCTTAGATTGTAAATCCAAAAAGAGGCTGTGAGTACTTCCCTCCAAATCCAGATACATACAGATCCTTACAAGATCCCAAGCGATAACTACATCAAAGCCTGTGTATCCCTAAACATTTCTGATAATTGTCTTACCTCATTGCTAATAAACAGCATCCTGCAAAAACAGATATTAGAAGGAATTCAGTTTGGCATCTTCTAAACTAAAAAAGTATATGATTAGTTTTCTATTTTGCTAGTTGATCTAAGAAAGCCAAACTGCAATGCTAATGTTAACACACCACTTCATACTTTCTGAGATTCTCCTGATTTGGTCTAAGAAAATACTGCTGGCCCACACCAATATCATTTTGGGTGCCAAAAATATAAAGACTGGTCTTCCACATTTTTTTTCTAACCTTTCCCCCTCATGCCATGCAAGTCAAGGGACTATTCCTCAGCAAAGGAATCTAGAACAGTTGCCTCTTCTACAGCCCTAGATTCCTCTCCCTCACTAACAACCCTGTTTGCCCATTATTGCCACGGGAACTTCCTTTGTAATGCAATCAGATGGGATCCTGCTCCATTCCCTAGAAGCTAAACAGCCCCAACTCCCTTGTAATGATCACTACTACTTTGTCTTTTTACTGTCCCATTGTCAAAAAGGTATATGAGATGTTCTAAAGAGCTCTCTCTAGTGAAAGTAACAGAATATGATTTTGAGTCAGGAATAGTAGGACATGAAATAATAATTTAGGTCAATCACCATTGTTCAGAAGTATTTTTGAAAACAAAATACTTTATATTTCCCATCCATTTATGTAATATTAATTCCTTTACGATGAAGGGACAAAAAGCATCAACCTAACGACTGACAGGGAATCTAAAAGAATCCCAAGGAATAAAAACAACAAGTTATTTTGCAACCAGTTTCTAAAAAGCTTTGATTTCATGATTTCCAGTTAACCCTGGGAGTTAATCTCAACTGTTTAAAATTAGCTTAATTTCATATTAGGTAAACGGAAAGTGTTTGCAAATGATTTTACACTACTACCGTGCAAGTCTTGTTAAATCCAGTCACATAAATGCTGGATGATTTTTAAAGCCACATTTCCTTATAATAATGTTATGAGCACAGCATTAATCTTCTCATGTACAACTATAAAAAAATCCTGGATTTTGTTGCTTTAGAAGCATTTTCAACACAAAACTTTGAGCAACTACAAAAATGTAGATGCACCCACACATACCACGAAAATTATGACATACAGTTTGCTGGTGTGCTAGAGCTTGCTATTTTTACGCACGGACTGGATAAATTAAGCAATTGCAAATTCAAAGTTTTAAATGACTAATGCATGGTGTTCTAAATCTGGGCTTTCAATGTTAACATTGGTAATTTAAAGACTAAGTCTTAAACTACACTTTTGTGTGGGCTGCAAGTAATAATACTACAATGGAACTTTGGAAGCACTGGCTCTTTGGTATAAATTAATTTGAATCTGCTTTTACACCATGAGCATAGTTCACCTTTTTTAGACAGCACTGGGCATCACCGGAGTTTGTGGTTAGAAAATTGTTTTTAAGATAGACACACTAAAGAGAAGAGCATCAATTTAAACCTGCTGAGTTGCAGCATCCCAGTTAGTGTCAGAGGCACTAGACCTGTTTCAGGAAAGCACTACTAGAATGTGTAAATGTCATTATAGTCAACGAAGGCCATTATCACACTGACTCTAGCCTAAATTGTAGCCATTGATGGATGTTGACATAATAGCTTGCCAATATTAAGAGTGGCAAGTCTTACAACTAGCCAGGGGTTTTTGCTAGAACAGTTTTTCACCATCCTAGTAAATTTATCAGCTTATCACAGAGTCAAATGATCACTGGAGCTAACAAAAGGCAACATGGCCGGAAGTAAAGGAGGTTGTGACTTCACAAAGCTTAAGTCCGAATAGAAACCAAGATGACTGAGACATTTCTCATCACAGTTCTTAAGGGTAGATACTGACAGAAACACTACAAAGCAAAGTATGCAAAATTGGAGCAGGACCAGAGTTCAGCATGCATGGTGGCCTCTTCCTGATACAGTCCCATCCACTACTGTTATGTGGACTGACTGTGCCCAGGCAGATGACATTGAGTATTATGTGTGCTACCAAGCTAGCCCATAAAGCTGCATATTATCAGGAAGTACAAGACTAGAAAATCCTGTGAAGTCCAGCCTAACATCCTTTAAGATGGAAAATTAAAAACAAACAAACAAACAAACAAACAGCTGTATTTGAAAAAGTAATGGCCACAGTTTAAACCCATGCTGGTCCAAGCAGGTATAAATGTAAGGTTAGAGGTTAACTTGTTGATGCATTTACTTCAGGAAGAACAAGCTAAGCCAAGATGAAGGAAATAATGCAATTATGCTATTAAACTTTTTGCCCCTCAGCACTGTGTGCAACACTTGTAGTATTCTACACCAATCATTCTTCTGGTAACAGTTGCTAATTGAGAGCTGGATACCAGGGCTGGCGCTATTATTATTCTGCTACTATTCTACTCCTCTTAAATTGCTCTGTCAGGCTTCCGTCACTTGAGACAAGTTCCATTATAGGAGACATTAGGTGTATTTAGGTATTTGCCAGATAATAGAGTAAGGTTCTTAGGCACCAATCTGTACAGATTAGTCTAATCTGTTGCTGTTGGAAACCTTGTTTCCAGCAGTAAAGTAGACAATAGTTTCAAATTACCTACAATAAGGTTAAGCTATTGGCAATATATGTTTTCAGGCGAGAAGAAAACCAAAACAGAACTCATGCATTCCCAATATTGTCTTTAACAGATCAGGTAGGTATCTGAATTGAGATTCTAGTTTCTCTAAAAACTATTCCTAATGGATTTGGCTCCATTTAAACTGCTTTATTTGTGAACATTCTCGTATTTCTGAATGCAGAATATAACAGAAGCTCAATAATGTTACTTCCTGAGTCCAACAAAGGATGAATAATTAACATTTCAATATTGGATAAAAGTTTGTTATTTTCACACCAAAATAGGATTTCCATGAGCAAAGTCAAACAATTAGAGATTTTAAGGATTCTGTAAAAATGAAGGCAATAAGCCCATGAAGTTAAAGACAAAATGGCAAATACCTGTAGCCTGGTCCTAAAGTAATGCAGCTTTTCAGTAATACTTTTCAGAAAATATAGAAATGTTTTTTATTTAAACAAATCTCCAAATAACCAACTAAGGACTGAAGTCAGATCATCCTTCCCTTTAGCTTTTCCTAATATGAAACTACATACAATTTTTTTCTATTACCCCATTTCTTAAACTTGCCTTTAATTCTATAGGACAACAGGTATCATGGATACAAGCACTGAGAAAGGAAGAGCAATACTTGGTTTATTCATAGAATCATAGAAAAGTTAGGGTTGGAAAGGACCTTAAGATCATCTAGTTCCAACCCCCCTGCCATGAGCAGGGACAGCACACACTAAACTATGTCACCCAAGGCTCTGTCCAGCCTGGTCTTGAACACCTCCAGGGTTGGAGCATTCACAACTTCCTTGGGCAACCTATTCCAGTGCCTCAGCAGGGGCACAAGGTTACCTTGTAAAATCCTAAACTGCATTTTGCAATACCTTGCAAATATTCAGCCAAGCTACATTGGATCAGCCATTATAACAACTGAAATGTATAGATGTCTCCCAAGAAGGAGTACAAACTGAAGAAAAGCAGAGCATGCAAGGAGAGAGACAGGAATCAAAAACTATCTGGAAGCAGTAGGAACGGGTCTTTAAAATTTTAACACCTACCTCTTCTAGAGACTACACTGCAGTAAAAGTAACATGCCAGGAAAAACAAAAACAGAAAACCCCCAAAAAAGACCCAACCCAAAGCAAACCAGTCTGATGTCATTTTATTGTTGTTAAACAAGAAAGTGCAAGTGAAGAACACTAAATGTATGTGCACTACTAGAACACTAAAAGAACCTATGGATTATTTCCCACCCCCCCTTCCATTTAGCTGTTATTACCAATGATAGGTTGATTTCTATGTCCTCAGTGTCCTTCCTGAGCTTGTAGAAGCTGAGTAGTCTGACTGTGAATGTGCCTGGTGGCTAAGGTATACAGATTGAGGATTTTGGCTCAAATTCTTCCTCCAGTGAATATCAAATTACTTTGTATAAAACTGTTTCCACAAGAAAACTGAAAACCAACATGACAACACAGTCACTAGGCATGCCTTCAACGTGGGACAGTTAGTCTGAGACCTATACTCTGAATCAGATAAAACCAATTGGAATGTCAGAAGCACTCATGTAGCTTCTCCCCAGTTCTCAGAATTTTCCCCTGCGTTTTTTTTTTAATTTAATCAGATAAAATTATTCAGTTCAGTTTTTTGCTACTGTTAATACAGTTTTGGTTCAAAATAAAACTTATTTTTCAAGTAACCCAAGTGGGAAAACACAATTAACAAAGCTTTATGTCTAAAATTTGGGGGGTTATGTTTTTTTTCAGGTGTACAGATTGAAATGTTATTCAAAGTCA
>NW_009913442.1:0-9604 GCF_000696875.1 Nestor notabilis | reverse complement strand
ATTTAAAGTGGTTTGTGCGCTAGACCCACCAGCCTAACACGAAGTGATCTTTTCTATATATAGCTGGGCCCATGTAAAATGTATCTCTAGTAAGAAACACAGGCTGGAGTCTCATTGAGGGACACCAGCACTTGAAGCAACTGTTTAAAGTTCTGCTGAACAGGGAACAGTGTAATGTTCTTACACTGTATAAATACTTACGTTTTCCTACATCATGGCCATAAAGAGTTGTCTGGGGTTTTTTTATATGGATCTCCTTAAGCGTATTAACTTCAGGCTGAATATCAAATATGAGGATAATTAACTTTCATGTACTGTTTGCTAAAAGTGAATTCAATGCCCCCAAATTAACAGCAATGAGCTGGATATCTGGTGTGGTCCCAACTGATCTGATCCTGTGAAATGCCGCACTCTGTCATTTATAGATAATAGGGCAATATCCATAACTTACACTTTGAAGAGCAGAGATAACCAAGTTGAAGTATTGAATAGGCACATAGCTTAAATGAATTAAAATATTATATTACAAAACTTACAATTTTCAGCTTCTTTTACCCAAGCAATTGTTCAAGCTGAACAGGCAGTTGAATACTCACTCTTCCATTTGAGATACTTTTTCTTTATGAAAACTGTCATACTCTCTATAAATTAGCTATTTGAACTCCAACGTAATACACAAGGTTTCAGGTAGCAACATCTGTTTTGCATATTGTATATTTCAGACTTGAAACACACTGTTTTAAAACCCATGAAGTTTTGTTAAGTCACCTCCAGTTAAGCTGTAGTAACTTGTAACAGCTGAAAATCTTGTGCAACCTAGGGTTTGGATTTTTTTAAACTGCAGAAATAGCTACACCTTGTCAAAAATACCTACTGAAATATATAGGGAAAGTTCCATTTTTCTATAAAAAGTAGATTATAATAATACTTCAAGTATTTACAGTTTATTTGAATGAAAATTATTATAAACTTTGAAATCTTGAGATAATTCATAATTAAATCTATCATAATTACTTAATACAAGCTATGAAAACTCCAATAATTCTTCATGTTGTATTGTACATGTATAGTAAAACAAACCATCCTTCTTTCTACTCCAGCAGGCTGGAGGTAAAAGTGTTTTTCACCATTAGAAACTGAGATTCCCGGTGTGATCTTTTCAGCTTTGCACGACGGTTCTGGAACCAGATCTAAAGTTGGAAGAAAAGGTATAGTTGTTCAGCAATACAGCATTTCAGAAGAATAAACTTTGAAACTTAAAGATATTCACACAACTTCAGAGTATTTTGTGTAATGACAGTAGTTGGGAAGTCCAACGCAATTTTTAAAGCTGCAGATCCTTTTAAAATAGGATGTGGCTACCTGCAGTCATTTTAGCACAAAGAAAATCCCCTCGAGCTTAACTGGGAAGTGAGGACCAGCTTCACTGTAATTAGTATTAAAAACTCATATTAACTTCAGTGGCACTGAATCAGACACCGGAAGATCCTGAGCATCTATCTGGAATTCACACACAAGTCTTAAGATGTTATTTCTTCAGCTTTTCAATTAATCACAGCATCAAGCTTTCCACCAACCCCAATATAATACTGGCATAAAAAGCTTAATAAACACAAAGGTGAGGCCCAAATTCTAATGTTTATGATATGCTTCTTATCACATTCTTATCACATTGGACTACTTGGAAATCAGTGATTAAAATCCCCATGTAGATTTTGGTTTTGGCCAGATGAAGACATAGGCTCAAGCTTTGGTTTCACACATGTATGCCCTGACAGTCTCAGAAAATACTTAGACATTCATACAAACTATTTCAATATTTGTTTCAACTTTGTTTTTCAAATATGGTGACAAGTGTAATGTAAACAAGATTTGAAAATGTGGAAGCATCTGATCAAGTTCTGCACGTGATAACTAGAGATTAACAGAGCAGATATCATGGAAGTATCAGTGATTAAAACCTCACCAACACTGAGGAAGAAGGTTTAAGATTTCTGAAGTAATTCAATGGCTTCCGTTTCACAAATCACTGAAGGCATACCACATGTATAGATGCACAATGTTTTAATTCAAGATTATTAAGATTATTGCTACTGTTCTCAAACTACTTATTTTTATAATAAAAGAGTAGATGGAATTACAGAAAAGTTCAAATTAATTTTTAATTACCTGGATCCTGTCTTCATCTAAATCTAACTTGCGAGCCAGCTCTTCTCTAATGTCAATGCCAGGGTAGGAGTTCATTTTGAAAACATTTTCCAAGACTTCAATCTGAGGAGATTAAAACACACTGGTTGAATAGTTATCATTATCTTCATAGCAGTAATAAAGAATATAAATACAAAAACCAGTTTAGTTTGTTTAACAGGAGACTTCCCAGCAATGTTTGCACAATTCTGGTTCCATGCATAAACACAGGTCTCCTGAAAACAACATTACTGTTAATTTACACTAGTTCCTGATTGCATTTCTCTCTGCAGAGGTACATCATACTGAATTAGGCAGCTGTTATAGGCTCCTACCAACGTTTTGCTGAACTACATTGTTACTCACTTATTAAATACTGAGAAAATCCCTACCTGGTTTCTAGTGAATGCAGTTCTTGGTCTTCTACCCCTGTACCAGCTCAATTCCCGTTTGAAAGAAAGCCTTTCAGTGACCGAAAAATGTTTTTCACATTTCAGAACTTTCTCCTCTTGTGTTGGATTACTATTAGCATGAAATAGTGGATTTTCATAGCAAACAACAGGGATTTGCAGGTGGGGATTACTGTCATCACCTAAAACTAGAAAAAGCAAGCAAACAAGAGCTTCAGTTTAGTGGGTTTTAGTAGAAACATGAAAATATATACATTTCTAAGGGAGTACAAGCTTGAGAAACTGCTGACTTACCCAGGTTGGTACATGCATCCATCCATGGTCTGTGAGGTTTCACAGCTGGAATGCCATCTTTTTTCTGCTCCAGTCCCAGAATACTTTCAATGGAAAACGAGCACTGTGTGGGTTTATTTTCTACAAAACCAGACCCTTTCCGAAGGTTCTGAGAGGCAGCTGTGTTAGCAGCACACAGCGAGGTGCTCGCCATGCCTTCACCTTCAGCCAGCACAGCAGGTATACTGTACTTGCATTTCTCCACCAGTCCTCCTTATAGATATGCTGAGAAGGGGGCTGGATTTGCAACGTCATTAATTCAAATCTTTTATTAGAAAGTTTTAGCATGTCAATGCAAACTCTGCCACCGAAAGGCACGAGCAGTTAATTGTTTATTTGTTTGCAAGTAATTAGCAACTAATGGTGACACTGGGGGGCCACCAAGAGGGACAGAAAGTGTTATCTCTCCTAACCAGAGCATCGACTTAACTTTCCCAAAAGAAGCTGTGCACAAATATAGTACTTCTCTTTTATTTGAAATCATTAATGTATAAAATCAGTTTTAAAAAAACTTTATACTCTAATGGACTCCACTTACCTAAACAGAGCAGCGTGATAGGAAACCAGTCAAGTAATAAGTAATCTCATTTAAGTGAATTTCCTTCCAAGGAAATTTAAAAAATAATCTCTTAATGCTATTAGGGTAATCCCGATGAAAATGCCTCTGGTTTTTCATATGCATATGTAATGGTGAACGTGGTCAATAAAACAACAATAGCTTTTGGCATAAGGCTCCGTGCAGTGGGTTGGGAATGTTGTCAAAGCTCAGTGTAATTGCCTTCCAAGTGCCTGGATTAGTTAACAGGAACAGTTGCACCAACTATTTTAAATAATTCATGCATTCATTTTACTTATTAAAATAACTTTGTTACAGCTTTTTTGAAACATACCATATGTGAAATTTCCTGGTCGTTCTTTACAACATAAACGCAAAACTTACAGTAATAGAAGCTGTATGCTCAAATCTACTGATTTTAAAACCTCTTTTAACTGCTAGATATTCCTCCCTTCTTGTAGATTTATAACCAGTAAAAATGTATTTAAATCCTACCGAGTGAACACTTAAAATGACTAAAAATCATGAGTAAGGGAGAGAAAGGAGGTAAAGGTTTTGTAATGAGTTTCAAAATTGGAAAAAAGAAATCTGATTTCAGTCATTATAAAGAAAGTACCTACTAAAACATATCCAAGCTCCTCTGTCTGCCACAGCAGTTTACATGTCACGTGTTCAAAACCAGCTTTCGGTCAAGCAAACCATCTCTGCAGATATTCCTCCATTTTCTTATTTTGGACAAAGCTTTATTTTGTAACATGCAAAAATGAAAACAGTATTTTAATTTCAAGATACAAAAGTTACCTCTCAAATAAAACTTAATTTGGAGCACATGATGCAGGAGCACAGGAACATGTAGACGTGCGTGCTTTTAGAGCAAAAATATGGCCCTCTGTTTCTTGTTTTACCATTTTCTCAGAGTAGTTTGTTCTGTGTAATCAGTCACATTCACATGGCTAAAGAAATAAGCAGTACCTTCACTTTGATTTTCTGTACATTGTAAACAACCCAAGACAAATCTTTACGAAAAGACAGAAGCAGGACAATTGCTAAGGAAATGGCATGGTCTAGAATTGGCAATGTGCTGTGGGAGATTCTACAGAGAAAAAAGCAATCCATATGTGGCTTTATATCAGAAAGATGTTCAAGCTGAAGAATGTTGACTTACTGGACTGATTTTGTGCTGTGCAGTGAGATTGTTGTCAAACCAAACTATCAAAAATGGTAACAATTCACAAGTGATCTCACCAGGGACACCTTCTTAGCACGTACCAATGGATATTGAAGTGGCATCCATATAACTGCAGTGACCACCTACCAGCTGAGCTCCAACCAACATTTACCAGCCTCAGCAACCAGGAAGTGCAGGCATACAAAAAGGCCATAAGGACCTAAGTATGAAACCACTGTTCGCTGGAGGTCAGTGGGAAGCACTGTTAAGCAAGGGCTTTGCAGCCCTTTCTGTTCCAGTACAGCTGTTCCCAACACAGCAACCCATAACCTTGACAAAGCAATAGGACTCCTTTTCTTTGCTGCAGGCAGGTGTTTTGAATATTCAGACTCCACACCAGGCCCAGAGAGCACTAAAGAGACAACGCAAAGCAGTGATTGGTAGATCAGTTTTCTGCCTCTATAGTCTCTACATGGACACCAGGGTTTTTTTTGTTTTGTTTTTAAATTGCCACAAAACACATCAAGTCAAAAAGAAAACAATAGATCTCCCGTGCTGAACTGATAGACAGCCTCTTGAATCCAGAAACTAACAGACAGTAACTCTGATAATACAAAAAAATTTAAAAAATCTTCATGGTTATAATATAAAGTTTCCAAATACAGCCCACTGATATTTTTTTTTTTTTTTAAAGAACGTAAAAGCCCAACACAAGCACTGATACAAAACATATTCCAGAAAATATTTATTCCTCCTGGGTGAGTATGAATGAATTTAACCTGAGCCACACAGCTGAGACTCACATTACTACGCACTTCAAGCCCTGCAGTGGCAAATACTTTCATAGGTATTCTCTTCAGGAAGCTGTCAAGAACTATCAATAAAGGCAGGCGTATGTAGTAGGAGAGACATTTATGAGAGGCAAATCTAACCATTAAGTTGAGCAAGTACTATATATTTTTTTAATTATTATTATTTTTTTTACAGAAAAAGAATTCTTCAGGGTAATCTGCCTTTAACTCCCAGTTTGAAACAGTAATTCTTTCAAAGCTTTTTAATGACTTTTCAGGGAAAACAGATCCTGATAGCTCTCAGAAAGAATTTTCATAAACTAGATCAAACCCAGTTAACTTATTTGCTGGGCAAGGTCAGACATTTACCAACACTGACTGCCATCTGGTGTTAGGGCTTGCCAGATCTTAAGTTCCTTCAGCAGTGCCAAAAAATGTGTTATTATTAAAATAGTACTACATTTATTTGCCCAATGGTGAATTGAGTCAGACCTGGAGACTGCAATGCAGTCACTGAAACACATCAACACTCCTCTTTAAACAGGGTTCGTGGCTGCAACTGCATATAGAACAGGAAGTACCAACTCAGAAGGTCACAAGATAGATGCTCACATTATGCTCTCATTTCCGAGCAATTCAGTGACATTTAAAAACCCTTTATCTAAGAGCTTTATAATGCTAACATAGCTTTACACAACTGTTCATAAAAAAATTCACAAGAAAAGTTATTCTAAAGATAAGTCTTCATTACATCACAGTTCAATTCTATCCCCCAAAATGTTCAAGCTCAGGTTAGATGGGGCTTTGAGTAACCTCATCCAGTGAAAAATGTCCCAAAGTGGGGTTAGAATTAGATGATCTTTAAGGAGCCTTTCCCATGCAAACCATTGTATGATTCTAACCCAACATTTATGTAGAGATAAATCTACTAGCAAGTCTGACTTCCTTTGCAACCCATATGAAATTGCCTAGAAATACTGTTGTAGGGGCAATTAGAGCAACACGACAAACATTAAGTTGAAATCCTAAGTAATCAATAATAGGAGAAATCAGTGCTCTTTGGATATGCAAATCCAATCCTCTTACAGCATCACATACTTGACAACACAGCAAACTAATCTCTCTTTCAGATGTTGCACCACTGGGGTTTTTTTGCCAAGGGACAGAAGAGTTCATCTGGTTAAGTAGGTGAAGCTCTTGTTCTTTAGAGATATGAAGCCTCTAAAGACTCTGTTTATAGCAGAGTATGAAGAGACCACACCAAGAGTTCTTGAGGTCTGAAACCTCTATGCTCACTGCTGCTATCTTTTGCTGTTTTCACACGTTGCTATTCCACTGCCGGGTCACCTTTCATGGTGGCCTGTGCAGTATTTTCAGCTTTTCACAAGGGTGTAAAGGGTTTATACAATCTTTCTTAATTACTTACCACACTCAAGAAAGTTGCCTTTCATCTCACTTTTCAAACAGATTCTTTACCCTGCTGCACTAGTATTTCACCACCTCAGATTTTCTCCCTTTCAAATATGTTTTGAACATGACTAACAGACATTATATTCAAAGCCAACTTCAATACTCAAAAGGTTTTTTAGGCAAGAATATCTCAAAATGGTTAATCCCAGTTTTCACGAAACATGACTAAAAGCAGATAGATATTTCTTGGCTGAAGTAAAAGCTATTTTTACCCAGGCAGATAAAGCGAGCACAAAGAAATTCAAGATAAAACCGAGGGTGGCACTAGCAGCAGTCTTAGAAACAGTATGTTAAACAGCAGGTAACATGCAAATAAAGCCTACCTTATCCAGGTAGCTCCCTTCACCCTCCAGCAGAAGCAAAATGTTCTTTTCATTAGGGGGCACATCTGGAATCCACTAAAGTGGATTTTGGGTGCTCTTCTCCCTGTTTACATAGTGCCAAGTGTTAGTCTCCCACATTTTCAAGGCCTCTTAGTATTTTGCAGAAAGAAAGATGAAAAAGCAAAACCGGCCCACAAAGAAAACCACCCAACCCCACAAATCCAAGCCCACAAGCACATAAATACATCACACACTAACAAAAATCCTACAATGCTGAAAAAGTGTAACACTAAAACTGCACTTATCAGAGGGTTCAGAGGAATTCTTCAGTTCATTGCTATCAAATCTCATCTGTAGCTGTCAAATTTGTATCTCAAAACTTCTGGATGTTAAAAAAAAGTACACGAAAGGTGAGAGCGAGACTAGCAATATCTTACAGAATGTTTCAACATAAGGGATCTATTGACAAAGCTGACTACTAATTCAGAGAAGCCCTACTATACAAAGGTTTCCATCTTGCTACTAAGCCAAACCGAATAGTGAAGATCAACAGAAACAAGACTCATTTTTATGTTGAGTGCCAGCTGAGAAACCAAAGCACATTGCTACATATTAAAAATATTTATTAGTGTTTTGTTTTTTCTTCTACAAAACCATTAATTCTCAGAGAGCTGTTCTCTATTTCTAGCAGCCAAAGAAATGTTTGGGGTTTTTTTCCCCCTGTCACAGCTGCAATCATACAAAGCTAACTAAACCCAATTCTGTTTAAAGTTACTACCTTCCCGAATTCTGCAAGGGAAATGCATCTTGTAGAACAAAAGAGAGCATTTCTCACAGAACACCACTCTAAAACTTACAAGTTAGCTATCGCAAACCCAGAAAGTTATGCATGTATATATAGGTCATGGACCCATGCTAGTGTTCTCTCACGTAATAATTTCAGATACAAGACTTAGTCTTTAAAATACCTGTTACAATAACTCTGTATTATTACCCTCATAGGACAAGGAAAGAGAGAAGTGGTGTGACTCGCTTCAAATCAGGAGAGTCACCAGCTGAGCTGCTAAATGAACTGACTGAACCAAGTTGTAACTTTCCTCACCACTGCCTACAAAAAATCCCAAACCTAAACCAAACACCCCCCCTCCATGTCCTTTAATTGTTTTGTAATGCAATACCAGCCTTTTCCTGCTTTTAAATGTAAATCGTGATCTGATACAACATAAAGGTCTCTATAGCAATACTGCACAAGAGTTGATCGTTTGCTCTGCTAGATGACTTTGTGTACTTTCTAATCTGGTTTTATACTAAGTTCACCTGGCCCCAAAAAGGAAAAAAACAGCAAAGAAATAGCCTCTTCTTTTCTTTTTTTTTTTTTTTTGAACTGTAAAAACAAACGTATCTAAAAAGTTACAAATCATCTATTAAAATGGAGAAATTAAGTATCATCAAGTAGTTTCAGAGTTAAACCAGTTTTCAATTTCAAACATGATGACAATTTGGTTTTGCTTTTGTTAGTTTTAAGAGTACTTCATGCAGCCTCTTGTTTGACACACAGTATATTTTAATCTGGTTTTAAATGAATGGAAATTTAGACAGGTATTCTTGATGAGCAATTTGTACATACTCAGTGCTTCCTAAGGGACGTATTCTTAAAACATGAATTGCTTAATGTGCAGGAATAATGTAAAGTAGTCAAAACATTATCACAGCATATTCAGGAATATGCTATTTTTTAAACAGTGCACAATGATCTGGTCCAATTCCAATGAGCCCTCCCAGTAGTTTTCATCTTTAGGATTGGCCACCAACCTATAGCAGCAAACTTAACTAGTCTAAGAAAATGAGGAATCTAGTCTAGTATTATCAGTTCCATAATTAGAACTGATTACACTCTTGTTTCTGGAGGGGAAAAATTGTGGTCACCAACATTTGTGGTTTTCAAGACCCGAGCTTGGGTCACCCGGTCCTTCTGAAGCTATTACTTGGTAACAAAAAATACCGAGCAGCCAGGGATAGAAATACCACCTTGATAAAAGCCCTGGTGGGTAGTGGGGAAAAATACTACAGGGGTAAGAGAAGACTTCGCCAAGGGATGCTCCAGGTGGCAGCAGAGAGCAAAGGACGCTCCCGTCACGGCAGAATCACCACAGTTATTCCCACTGCGGGTCTGTCCCCAAGACGACTGTCCTGAGAAGACTGCGGCACCAGAACAAACAAGGCGAGGAGTGTGCAGGGAGCTGTAACACGGGGCAAGCTTTCTTGCCTCTTCCCAGCAGCTTCGTTTGACAGCCACCGCCGGGCAGGCACCTCAGCGCGGGCCCACACTCACCTCCCCGCGCTGCCTGGGGCCGCCCTTCTCCCCT
>NW_009913441.1:35233-44741 GCF_000696875.1 Nestor notabilis | reverse complement strand
CCTAACTATTCTATGATTCTATGATTGTCCAAAACAATGTTCTTTTAGTGCAATTTACATTGTTTAACATCTACACGTTGCTGTTTAGGTCAAAAATCCATAGTTAAAACTACCAAAGGACAGATTTTCTCCACAGATAGTGTAGCAGCCAGGAAGGAGCCATTCATGTCTAGTGAGCAGTTACCATGTCTTTTTAAGAACATGATTTATTTGAAATTTCATAAAAGCTCAAAAAATCTTTTCTATTTCGACAGGTAATTTCAACTGGAATTTGTATAACATTGTGCGCATTGTTGGTATTATGGTAAGAGATGTTTTATCCTCTTTTATTCCACCCATTTCTGCATAAGATCTGTGCACTCTCTCCATGGATAAAGAACCTGGTGTGTTTTATAGTTTTATGGGTTTTGGACATAGTCCAGCAAATCATCTATATACCAAGCAGGGAATTGCAATAAAAGAGACTGTTATATAGGATATGAAGATGTTGAAGTGTTGAAGAGAGCAGGAGAAAAGTGACATGGACATTAGAGCATGCTGGTGAAGATTGCTACTAGAACTATCTGCATGCTAGTACAAAAGAGGATTAGAATTTCCAGTAGGTAAAACTGGTATAGCAAGCTTGTAAAAATACAGGATTTATCAGGGATATGTGGAAACACAGATGTCAACTATACAGTAATATTGGCTAAGGAGGACAAGTTAGTTCAGCTGCTACATCACTTTTTTTCACTAGACTACTTCAGTAACAGCACTTAAAAAAAAAAAAAAAAGTGTTTATAGGAAATGTGGCAAAGTCTGCAGACTGTATCTGCAGATCCAAAGCTGTCAGAAAGGAGGAATCTTAGCCATTTTATATTTCACTAATAAGAGATTTATTTATTTATTTATTTTTTTAAATGAAAGGTGTAAAACCCCAGGCCACCTCGAATGGTTGCTAAATTGGAAAGATACAAGCAGAACAGAATGGAAAGATACTCAGTTTTAGAATTACCACTTAATAGTAATTTTTTTGCTTCAGAATTTTGTTGCTGGTCACATTCCTTATCAAGGCGGTGCACCTTAAGTATTAGCCCTTGATTTAGGCCATATACCAGAAAACCAGCTGTATCAAAACCACTAGCAATTTTGTTTCCAAAATGGCAGCCTGTTACACTGTAAACTGTGAAAGCTTTTAGGAATTAATTTGCTCACTAGCTTATTAAGGAGGGTGGTTTTGAGTTTTATTAAAACAGTTCCCAAACAATTTTCAACAAATGCCAGAGATTTTTAAATAGCCATAAATACTGCCCATGCTGGCAATAAAAGCATACATATTTCTAGCAACAGGACTCAGCCTTCCTTGAAATACTGTTTTGGAGACTGTGAAAGAGGTGTTGTAATTGCAGGAAAAAGGTTTTAAGACTCTGTTGATAGTAATATAATCTACAATATCTGTAAAGTGCTGTTTATGATGCTACCGTCAGCTGCTGCTTTGCGGAATAACATTAGAGAGTGACATTTACTGTAAGAAAATATTCTGAGAAAGCAAAGTCAGCTACAAAATAAAATCAATGATTGCTCACTTTCTTTAGATGAGTCCAGTTTTAAGATGCAATTGTATCTCTTTTCACTGGAATTAGTTGTGGACAGGGAGCATTCATGTATATGGCTCTGCCTTAGGATATTGTGTAACAAAATATAGTGGGCCTGGAACTGGTACTAGCATGAGAATATTGGTACAATGCTCAAGCAGATAATAACATTTACAGATCTGTTGGGACTCCGGCTTAGGTGCTTTATTTGATTTTTCAATACAGTGAAGTAATTTTTGACCACTAGATGGGACTATACAACTTCATGCAATAGTATTAACAGCAATATTTGAGTTTGTTTCACTCGCAATTAATAGTTTTTCCCTTTGACACTTTACTGAACAAGAGCTTTGTCCCCACCCTTTGCAAAGGGTGAAAACAACAGAGCCTCTTCTAAACAAGGATCTGTGTAATGCTAGTGAGAACAACAAAATAACAAACATTGCATTCTATCCTAATAGAAGATCCAGCATGCATATAAACAAGTTTTAAAATTCTAACAAATCAGTTTATCCTCTAGTGGGACTAACACTGCAGTCATGCTGCTTGACTATGCACTACTACTACATAATTCTTCATCATCTTTTTCCTTGGTATGCAATTATCTTAGCTGTCAGATAAGCTGTCAGATTCAGCTGAGTCTGACTTTCTAAACTATGCATTATACACATTTCTTTCTAATCTCAGGCTCAGCCAGGGTTCTGTGATACTTTATTCAGATGAACATGCTATAAGAAATAAAAGAAATGAAAACCTGTTCCCCTTTTCTCAGCTAATTCATTACACTCTTCTTTAGTTTTCCTGTGATTAGATTCACAGTGATCTGGAGTTTGTCGCAGTAAAGTACTTACCACTTTGATGAGCTCAGCAGGTTTTATTTCATTGTGAAACAATGTTTGGCAGATGCAAAACTGACCTGGGTTGGCTATTGTGATTCTAATGCATATTTTTCCTTTAAAATGTTTTTTTTTTTTTCTTTTTTCATTTTATTTCTTCTCTATCTTAGAGCTGTAATTGCACTACGGTTCTTTTCATTTGATGCCTAAAGATGTTGACTTTAACCAGCATAGGATAAAACATTTAAATCCCAAAGCTATTTTAATCTGGAATGTGTGGGAAAGGTCTTGACCATCTGATAGGGGTCGTTGCTGAATTTATTTTTGTTTCTTGTGGGTAATGTGTATTTCAAGCTCTGTGACTGTCTTAAAAAACTAAATGAAAAGAAGCAAAGCACAATTTGATTTCTTTGTTTGTCTGGGACATTCGATAAGAGCATCTGGAGCACACTTACAGTTTTAAGACCAACTCTAATGAGATAGTGATTTTACCCAGTCCTTTTGTGAGAAATACTATCTAATTTACTGATGTGTCTGCAATGGATATCTAACCTGGCTTTTGCCATTTCAGCTCAGGCACTGAAAGCCATCTAATTTTTTGTTTATTGTACCCCACTAAGAATTTGTACTCCAAAATAACAAACCAGGGGATCAAGACACTATCTTTTCATTTTAGCACAGAATAGAGACAATATCATTAACATGCTGAAATGTCACAACTCATTCAGCTGATATGCACATGCACTGGAGAACAGTGGTTCCTCATGAAAGTGACATATTGGTAGATGAGTGTTTGTTATTGAGATACGCTCAGCAAGATAGAGAGATGAATTCCCAGGTTCAAGCAAATGCCCTTTCCCTCTAGGGTCCAGAGATATCTCAGAAATGCCTTACAGTTATTAACATGGATAGCCAGAAGCAGCGGAAGCAGAATGATCAGATTTTCTTTCACCATTGCCAGAAAAAGGTTCTCAACTAACATAATCAATATGGTTTCTAGTTCTTACTGCTGTGTGCATGCCAATATGTAATAGGTATCAAGACAGATACATAGAAACATTTTGTTTATTTAATGACAAATGAAATGTGGTTACAATATATTCATGTATATTTGAAACAGTCGTAACCTTTGTTGATACTCATTTCATTGTGGGTGAGGAAATCTGACTGGCAGGGTCCTTTGGCACTTCTACAGATACATTTGGCTCAGCACTACATAAGACTCATTGTCTTTGTGTACGAAGAAAAAGATGAGCTGTTCTGTGCATGTTATAGAAAGAGAGCATTGACATACATATGTGTATAAATTCATTTCCCTGCCCATGGCAGGGGGATTGGAACTAGATGATCTGGAGGTCCTTTCCAGCCCTAACTATTCTGTGATTCTATGTGTGTGTGTGTATACGCTTTCACAAGTGCACATTGAAGGCAACTTCTCCAGACACTCTTCCAGTTGCATTTAGAAAAGTTCTCAGTGTGTCAAAGGTACCTCGAAAAACTGACAGAACTGTTCCAGCAGTAGCACCCTTTATTTGTCAACTTGCTCTAAAAATGAAAATTGGATTCAACTCTGCATATCTTGCTTCATAATTGTCTTCAAGAGCTTGGTTTCCAGCTATATCCCACAAATTGGTATGCACTGTGAATGACAAAGAATATACAACAGTTGCAGTTTTCCAAGCAGAGATGCTTGGCACTGCAGTATGTGCTTACCTATTTCTCAGTTTCTTGTCACTGACTAACAAGGGGAGGAAGAAGGTTATATGTGTGTCTGCAAAGGGAAGATTGCAGGTCAAGATTGTTTCATGTCTGAACAGAGGCTGGATCAGATCTGGTTCCCTAAGATCCAGAAAGCCAGACCAGTCTTGAGAATATTCTTCATTCCTTTCCTGAGCTTCACAAAGCACGTATGTAGAAAAAAATAATCAAGATTTCTCCCTGCTAAAACACTTACCCTTTTTACAGATATTTTGAAGTTCTTTTCCTCCACCAGTACCTTAGACTTTTACACTTTCCTCCACTGAGAAAGATTATTACTGCAGCTCCTGGTGTTTAGCTAAAGTAGGATGCAAGTGCTGCTGCTGCTGTGGCTATAAAATTGAGAGATACTTTTAATTCCTTATGCCTCATATTCCCAAGTTCCTGGCCATTTTATTCAGCCTGGTTGCTAGAGAGAAAATTTTGTCTCTAAGCAGACCTGCTTTTGCATTAAAATTCCTGGTTTTCACAGAATACATGATTACTGTTACTTTTTAGAAATCACATATATTTACAGATAAAACTGAAGCATTATCTGTTTGCTTTTGTGTATAAAAGCTTAAAGTTACACAAGATTTTATGCAAAGCTTTTAAGGTTTACATGAAGACAAAAGCTGTATTTTGAGGAAAGCCCCAAAATGGTAGTGTGGAGGTTACTTTTACATGATGAATTTAGCTGTTCCTCCTACTCACAGCTGTATGTAGTGTCAAGAGGTCTAGCAGGGACATTTAAGCAGCAGTGCCTGCAATATGCTGATGGCATCCAGACTTGTCTTATATTGAGGGAGCTGAGTGGACTTCTTAGCCCATCAGGAATATGGGCTGTGAATGAGGGCTGCCTCCAAATACCATTGCTGAAGTCTGAGGGGCACTTTTTTAATTTTTTTTTTTTTTTTTTTTAAGTTCTTGGGATATCATCAGGTTTCCAGCAGATTCATTTAGAAAAAAAAAAAACCCAACAACAAAACTCAAAAGATAAATACTCCTATTCATGCAGTCATTCAACTAGCATTTTAGGAGACGCTGTTCCCTTGGGCTGCCACTGGTCATACTAAGGCTTACCAAGAAAGAGCTAAAGTGTGTATATCTGAATATGATGAAAGAATGGTAGAAAAGCATAACTAAACACTCTGAGCTGGTGAAGAAGAGGTGGACCTATTAAAGCATTTTAAGTTGAAATGAAGATAACATACCTGGAAAATCTTTTATAGCAAAGTGAGCAGGCAGGTATCATCAGCTCTGTAATTATAGATGTCTGCAAGGAACTTACTGGTATGGCCCTGTTCTCATAAGACAGCCCTTAAGATGTGTGGCTTATGCATCACTGGCATTAAGGAAAATTAAATAGGGAAAAGTCTTTGGCCTTAGTCTCTGAGAAAAAAAATAGTTTGATTTCATTTTTTACAGAAGGTCAGTTTTAGCTGAAACTGACTATAAGCCACCTACTGCTATTGCCAAAAGGTGCCTGGCAAACAAACTCTATTGTATTAAATCATCATTTTCAGCTGAAAATGCATGCTTTTTCAGAAGAGGGGATCTGAGGAAAAAAATATGTGGTTGGAGACATGGATTCTTAGATAAAAGTTATTGGGTAGGACTCCAGAGCTAAGTTATATACCTGGCAGCTGATACAAAGTAAGCAAACAGACCTGCCCTGCAAAGGCAAACCGAGGGGTGATTCCTTGTACCGCCAACATGCAATCTTCTAGGGTGGTAAAACAGACTATTATCCCTAGGCAGTGAAGTATTTTAGTAAAGAGGTTTTTGTTGAAAGATACCTGAAGAACTACAGAAGAATATCATAACAGGTAGATAAGAAAGTGACATAAAGCTGGAAAATATATTTTTAAAAAATAAGATATTTTATACACCATGAAGACTGATACTAAGGAATTCATAAAGTTTTGTTCCATAATTGAAGAATGAGAGACAGTTTAAGTAGTTTAAGAACTACAGTTCTTGTGAACAGGTCAATAAAAATGGCTTCTGAAGTGATGTGGGCACAGAGGTATTTGCACTTAGAAAAAACACATCTCTCTCTCCCTCTCATTCATTCTGGGCAGCTGTCCTCTCTTCATTGTTAGAACTATGTATTTATAGATAAATCTATGCTGTACCCATTGAATGCATCTTCATCAGACATTAACTATATTACATAGTAGTTCACAATGGAGTTCAGTTTAGGAGATACGACATGAATCACTTCCCATCTAGCCTATTAAAAAGCTGTTCATCATTTAATCTTTTCCTTGGCACCATCAAATACTAAAACAGCAGAAAGGGGGTATGTGTTGTTACCTGCTGGCAATTTTATCGATCTAAAACTACAAAAGTAGAACACCTGCCCCTATTAAGCACTGGTATCAGAGCACCTAGGAGTTTGCATTTGAAAGTGCAGATAAAGCAGATATAACTTTGTATAATCTGTTGCCTTTAATAACCTGTATATGGAGATATGGAAAGTGACACCTAACCAATCTGTCATTGTTACAGAGTTTATCGATCCAGAAATGTATGTACTACTGAACTCTGCTTTCTTGCAGAACTCCTTTGAAAGAACCAGACCAACCAGGTACAGACAGGATTTCTTTCATTTTTTTTTTCCCCTTCTTTTTCTTTTTTTCTTTTTTCTTAAATAATGGGTGTCTGAGTGAAGATGACCATGCTTGGGGCAAAAATAGACTCAGAGTAGGCCAAATGCTTATAAATGTAACAGTCCCTCATGGAGACCTGTTTTCTGTTGTTCACTCCCTCATCACAGTTCATATTTTAAATGTGGGATCCTAAGAAGAACCAGAATGTGACTCACCAGAGAACCAGGAAGGTGCCCAGCAGGTCCTCAACAAACCTTCTCTAAAGGTTGTTTCATTATAGCCCCTAAACCACTACATGCTTTTACCTCTGGCAGTGTTAATTTTAAGGAATTCTTCCTGCTCTTTCCAAAATCAGGCTCAGGCTGATAAACTGAGGTGAGCTCTTGCAGATATCTCTGCAGAGGAGCTGGATAACATCTGGCAGGCAATAGTTACTCTATTTTAGTATTGCCAGGCTGCAGGGAGTGTCCCTGAGGAAGCCTTGGAAAATGTTGTACTGTCACGCAACGTGAGCCTGCCTGTGACTGTCACATCTTGGTGACAGCGGATAGCTGGACTGACCTTCCCAGGGGAAGGCAATTCTCTCCTCTGGTGAGAGTGTGCAGAAAACACCTGTAGCTCACACACCTCTCCCTAAGGAATCCCTCACAGAAAGACAATTTTACACTGCATGCCCAAAAGTCCCTAAAAAATGGGGTTTGTGTAGGCTGATTGACCTTCGTAGTCAAGCTGGAAGGTGGGGGATGACAGTAAATACGTAATGATGTAGTGGGTGTAAACTGCAGGCTTCAGCCTTACGCATCCCAAAGATGCAGGTAAACTGTCCTGGGACAATCCAAATCACCTTCCCATGTGTTTTCCCATGTGCTTACAGCCAGGACTACACAGCCCTGTGGGAGCATTAGGTGTGTGAAGTGGGCACAGGGGGAACAACTAGGCCAAATTCTTCTGCATAATGTCTCAGCTACAGGGGCATGTGGCTATGGAGAACAGTAACAACAACTATGAGGCTGCAGAAAGAGATGGCATACGTGTACAGCTGTGGCAAGCAAAGTTCTACCAGTTCCTCATCAAACTTGTGCTCTAGGCCCTTCACCAGCTTTGTTATCCTTCTCTGGACCCACTCCAGCACTTCAATGTCTCTCTCGTGGTGAGGGGCCCAGAACTGAAGACAGGGTTCAACGTGTGCCATCACCAGTGCCGAGCACAGGGGGACGATCATTTCCCTAGTTCTGGCCACTGTATTTCTGATACAGGCCAGGATGCTGTTGGCCTTCTTGGCTTCCTGGGCACAAGCTGGCTCATGTTGACCTGGCTGCTGTTGGTCATAAGATGGCTGCTGTTGACCAACACCCCCAGGTCCTTTTCCACCAGGCAGCTTTTCAGCTGCTCTTCCCCAATCTTGTAGTGTTGCATTGAGTTGTTGTGGCCCAAGCTCAGGACCCTGCATTTTGCTTTGTTGAACCTCATACTGTTGGCCTCAGCCCATTGACCCAGCCTGTCCAGATCCCTCTGAGAACCTGTGTTTCCTTCAGCAGATCAACATTCATGCACAGCTTGCCATCATCTGCAAACTTATTGAGGGTGCACTCTATCCCCTCTTTCCAATCACTGATAAAGATATTAAGCAGAACTGACCCCAATACTGGGCCCTGGGGAACACCACTTGTGGCCAGCTGCCAGCTGCATTTAACTCTATCCATCACATCATAATTTTGTAGTAGGTTATTTTTACTTTGGAAATGCTTAATAACTTGCGTCATCTGTGAAAATTTTGTGTTAACACTCCTACAGAGTTAAGAGCTAACAGGAGACCCAGGCAGTCTCTTATCATGGACTATGTACTCCAAGAGTATACATGAAAAGAGAAATGATGATGGAAAGAAAACCAGATTGTTTATTTGTTATGCTTTTGCCATCTTGCTTTCTGAAGACAAGTTATATTTATTCTGCTCTGTCCTAAAGAAATTTCTTTGCTAATCAAGATTGAGAAAAGACCATAAGGCAACCATGAGCACAGGATTCATGTAGCAGCACAGATGCCATTCCCAACAGGCTTTCAGTGAGTGAAAATTGTGCTTATCTTTTATATTCAAGAGCAATCTTCTCTCACTTTGCCATTCACATATTTGCTCTTGCAGTGTCTTACATAGCAAAATAGTGACTATGATGCTTAAGAAATGTAATCACAAATTCTCTACATCAGCAAAGTTCTTTCTTTTTGAAGGAGCTTATGCATTTTCTATTCAATACTGAAACTGGAATAACTGTTTTTAAATAACCAATTTATCACTGAGAAAAAATACAATCTTATTTCTTTGCAGTATTTTTATGTGTTCTTAATCAAAGTTCAGATCTTAAATCTGATGAAAAACCTAATACCAAAGTCCATGCTCAATAATCAAAGTAAAATGACACATAAAAACTGGTTTTTTGAATTCTCACAGATTGGGGTGTTGTTTTTGGTTTTGGTTGTTTGGGTTTTTTTTCAGCACAGTATAGAATAGTTTATTTCTCAAGTCAAGATTTTTCCTTTTATGGCTTGATTATAACCTACCAAGACTCCTGGGATAGAATCCTAATGTAAGTAGGTTTGTCCTTAATATATTCAAACCTCATAATTTTTGCATAAATGATATTGAAACATTAATGTTAACTACTAGAATAGTAGGCTTTGGATTTCTGTAATTGCTGTGGAAACACAGCAGAATAAGGAAGATGAGATTCTTTTATGATTCTGACTGCA
>NW_009913441.1:0-35202 GCF_000696875.1 Nestor notabilis | reverse complement strand
GCAGGGACATTGTGCAAATCATCTGATTTAATAGAGACTGATTCTGAAGTAAGTCAAAACAGAAGAAAAAGTCTCCCAAAGAGCCTTTTCAGCATGTAGTTTAAGGGCAGGTAATTTACTTGCTATGATACTGCTTTTCCACTGGCAATATTGCCTCCTCCCTGTCTCTTACTGCAAAATAATGCAGCATTTGAGGAAGAAGTCAATGGCATGTGGTCATAGCAAGAAGCATAGCTTTATGCTTTGTATCACTGAGGAAGGATCAACCCAGAGAACTGGGCCAGCAAGTGCACAATAGGCTGTTCTCCAGATAGAGCTTCTATTCTGCTGTCTATTTTTAGATTTACATTGCTTGTTATATATTTGGAGAAACTTACGTGTAATTGCAGTTAGTGCTGTGCACTCTTGTGTGGTGTAAGGAGGGGCCTTCTGTGAAGTGTGAATAGGAAGAGCTTCTCAATAGTGTAAGCTAGAAAAGGACTGAACTCTGGTACACCCTCTTTGTTTTGACGTGCTTTTGCTCTTTTGGGTCGATGACCTTTTTGACTTGCACTTTTTCAGTTGATAATCCATACATGTTGCAGTCAGTCTTTTTGTCAGATTTCCCTCTTTTTCAACAGCTTGACCTTCTTGTATGGATTTCAGTGCTAGACACTTTTACAACAGCTGAGTTCAAACAGTGCTTTTCTGCATCCCCATTGCTCTCCTGAGGCACATGTTCTAGTGTGTAATCACTCTGCAGCTTCAGTTCCCTTCCTGGTATGTTGTGTAGGGTGCCTGGTCTGAGGAGCTTGATGTCTTAGAGACTTGCCTGTTCCTAGGAAAAGAAGTATAAAGCTTAATCAAGAAGGATAATTTCTGAGCTATTTATATTTGAGTTTAAATTATACAGTCCAAGCACAGGTTAAGATACAGAACACTTGCTTTCCTGGCTGCATCTCAGTTCAAATCCTTATTCACTGTTAATTATTGACTAGAAGACACTGCCCTGATTGTGTTGATACCATAATATAAAGACTATCCCTTTTCCCTTGTACTCTAACCTAAATAGTATAAATCATTTGCTAACATAGCTCATGTAAGTAGGCAGAACAGTTCAAGTCATTATTTCTGACTAGGAGAAAACTCAGGAAAAAAAAACCCCTACAGAATATGACATGACAATTTTTTTACACTATGTCATATTAATGACATAATGAAAATGAAATTATATGGGTAATAAAACATTAAAAGTTGAGAATTCAAAACCCCCAAAATAACCCTAAACATATAAGAACGAGAATTCTGTGAGAAAAGGTTGAAGAGATCATGAAGGAGACATCATGTGCCAATAAATGAACAAGCAAAGAGACTTATGTGCAAAAAAGGCAGAGGGAGCCTCTATGAAGTCAGGAGGAGATTGTCATATGGCATTTGTTGTGCAAGAGTTGTTAATTTGGGATGTGTGAAATTCGAAATTGGTAAAAGTAAGACTAAGAGGCACATCTGAAATGCTACTCCACCACTCTGTCTTGGGTATAACTTCAAACTTTTTAATCTTAAAATTCCCTGGGCTAAGTTGTGGTCTATTATGCCTTTGTACCTCCAGGAAAAGCACTTGAATTCTATGAAATTACACTGGCTACTAATCAGAGAAAAAGCCTTCTGGCTTGAGATCACTGTCATAAAGGAGAAACAACATATTGGACAGTTCAGGGTACAGGAAAGCACTGAGAGTGAAATCCTAAACCCTAGTTTTAAATTACCAAAGAGAACCTATGGATACTGTTCTGGTAGTCATTAAATGAGGAAGAGGAACTTACTAGAGAATGTAATTCCATTTTCAATATACACAAATCTTTGACCTTGCTGCATTATTCACTCTTTGAAATTGAGGAACTCGAAAGTCTTACATTATATATAGGCCATTCTTTTAATTTTTTATCAGTACTTTTCTCCCAATGTTATTTTAAAGTCAACACAGCTAACAAAACCATTTGTTACTAATGATCATAGCTACTGAATATTTGTGTCATACCTGAATGCTGTTAGACATGTCTTTTGAATTGTTGTTCACTGCGTTTTCCTTCAGATTTGCTTAAAGTCTTTTTCTGGGGGGGCGGGGGGGCAGGGGAAAGAAGTTTTTAAGAATGAATTTTCAACTATGGAAGAAAAGAGAAGCAAATACAGGGTATATTATAAAAGCATTGTGTCTGATAAGCACATGGTCATGATGTCAGAACTGGTTGCTGTGATGTCACAGTGTAAGCAGTATCAGAAGTGTTTTTACAAACACTGGGCAGGGTTCATCTCTTACAGGAATATAATCCAGAAAAATTTTTTAGAAACGTGTACAAGGCCAAGATTCCTGTCCTTCATGCATCTGGTGTTAGAGAATGAATATTATGTTTTCAATACCTTTGTTTAAGATTGGAAAGAAAAATGCATATTTTTATAAACTTATGAAAAAGTATTGTTCATTACTGGTATAGCAAAAGATACTGTCACTGCCCACAGTTCTGTTACTTGTAACTGGAATATTATTAAAAACCAACAACAACAAAAAAACCACACACACACAAAAGCCCCCAAATGACATATTTTATTTTCATTATTTTACAGTCTGAGAAATGAATTTTGGAATGGATTCAGATTTCATATATTTAATAAAGTAACTGTCATAGAGATTGAAAATTTAAAAACATTTGGCATTTCATCCTTTCCTTAAAGGCTGACATTAACTTTGGATTGCTCACATTTCCATATAAGCCAAAGCTATTCTTTTAAGGTATAAATTTCTTTGCAGATTTACTCAGCTGTGAAATTTCCTTGACATTCTTAAGGCTCTCCTGTATTTCAGAGCAGTCACATGAAAGTGGGTAGGAACTATGACCACTGGAAGAAAGCAGCAGTGAAATAGTGGGCAAGACTTGCATTAGAGTACAAACAATAACTTGTCATCATTCAAGATGCAAGTTATTCTCTACTGCTGGTAAATTTAGTAAAGGTAGAGAACACAGTACACCAAATTTGGGCTGTTAACAACCTACTCCCACCACTATGTCATTAAAGTAACTACATTTAAATTAGTTTTCAAATGTATTGGATTATTATAAATTATCCTAACAAACAAAAGATGGTTCTTTCCTAGTTAGGTGAGCATGTATCAAATGCTTAGATTGCACTAAGTAATTTTACTGGTGTTCCTCAAAAATGCCAAACTGAATCCTCAGTTGCCCAATTCAAAGGAGACAATCTTTCTTCAAATAGATAATATTCTCATCATATAAAATTCCTCTTATTCACAACATCATATAAAATATCAAATTCATACTTTAAAAAGCAAACTAAATATGTAATTAGTTTCACAGTAAGTGGCAAATTAGACTTATTTTGCTTCCTTACATCTTTTAAACTGAGAAAGTCAAGTATTTGGTTGATTTCTTTATAGGCTTAGTCTTGAAGATACTGAAATAACAATAATGCCATTAATTTCAGTGATCGCATGATTTTACTGAAGGCTATGTGAACGCTAGTTCAAATTTTCAAGGCTAGAATTCTGGAAAACTTAGAAAAAGTGGCATAGATTTACTTAATATTTAAGAATTTTATGGAGAATAATACAGAGTGAACATGATATTTAATGGAACCTTTATACAGCTATGCAAAACAACTACTGCTAATTAGCCACCAAAATTGCTTTAGGTATTTTTATAATGATTAAAACCAGATGGTCAATAACATTTTCCACAGTATAACAAATTTAGTAGATACTTACTGAGTAATGAAACACTGATTTACTTAGTTATAAACTGATTTTGTGATTGGATAAGGATGACAGACGAAAACAATTTAGAGGAAAATACTGATCTCTCTAACATAATGTTAACAGTTGAAGACAATAGCTAGTCTGGATTTGCATCAGGATATAAGATAGCATTTAATCCACAATTCCTAACTCTTGATTTTGAAAAGTTATAAAAAGAGTTAATGTCTTTGTCCAGAAGCTTGACAAATATTCTCCACCATAATTTACATTCATAATCAGCTTTTTCTGCATACAGTTACTCCTGCTTCCTCTCCCCTATTTAATGAGAGCCTAACCTATAATGTTGAAGATGAAACTTTGCAGATTTGTATAGCTATAGCTGTGCTTCTCAACTAGATTGATACACCTGACATACACCTCCTATTCAAGTTGATGTGTGTCAGCCCTGACTGAACAGTTTTGGAGCTTTTGACATCATTGGTGCTCTCAAGTACTGCAATGAGACAGGTTGTGTGTTCCACATCCATGAAGAAATGAGGAATTAAGGGCTATGCCTGCAGCAATGATCAGTTCTGAAGAACTTAATTTTTAGAGTCCTGTCTTTGTGACAGATTTGACATTCTCAGGTTGGTGTAAAGTTGTTCAATGCAGGGATATAAGTTCCTGTATAAGTAAGGAATTCAAATTCTTAAACTATCCTTAAGATACACCTGAATAAAGTATGTATATTTAAAGCCTCTTTTTTCATATGATCTGTAAATGCCTCCTTTTACACACCATTTTTTTTTTATTCCTGGAGACCAATTCCTAGATTTTCTCAGTTGCACAAAATTCTGATTATATTGTAAAAATGCTGCTCTGTGCCTAGCAGCTGAGTGGTTAATGCACTCATAAAAAATTTGAGAGACAATGCAAGAGAACATAGAAGGACTCCTATTTATACTTGAGGCAAATTACTCCCACATCTATGATCTATTTCTTATTCTTTAACTGTGGAAAAAGTCGTTTGTTAAGGTAAGGCAAAGATCGTTAGGATTTCCTGCATATGGTATCCCACTTTTAATTCAAGGCTCAACAGCTAAAGGAGAAAAAGGCACTACATGCAAGAGGGGGTATACATCTTCAAATACTAGACAGGCACATGGATATGGAGAGGGACCTATGTTCCATGTGAAATGGTATGACTTATATAGGAGAGGTTAAAAGGCCCTGCGAACAACATACACACCAGAATTTATCATTTCTTGATCCTGTCAGAATTCAGTAAAAATTCAGTCAGATTTTCATCAAATATAGCTCTGTACAAAACACTTCTCTGGAAATAACAGACCTGAAACACAAAAGGCAATTCATTAAGGAACTGGAGAATTACAGTGTTGTGATTTTCATTGTACATTTCTTAAGCAGAATATTGAACTAGATATATGTGTCTGTCTTTTTATAGTCCTGCTCCTAAATCTCTTCACTTTCTAGGATATAGCCTTCCAGAGGCCATCCAAGAAGCCAGTGTGTGGAGCTGAATTGGTAGCTGTAGCTTGTTTAGCTGGTAGTAAGCAAATCTGAAACGTATACTTTGAAAGCAGGTAGTGTATATGGAAGGAAACAAAGGCATACTGTGGCTCTGTAACACGGGAGTAATTTTCTTCATTTCTTCCTCCAGGAGTGTCCTGGGCAAAGGGTGAAAAGAAGTGAAGTTGCTTGGTCTCCAAAATAAGTTCATATCAGTATCTGCAAATAAAAATGAACCAGATTGTAATGTAAGGATTGTTTTTGGGTTTGACTTCGGTTTTGTTCTCAGACTCTTGCTTCTTTTAGTGTTTAAAACTAGTTTTGGCTGAATGTGGTGTCTCGGTTGAGTCCAACACAAGATATCTACCCTTAGATGTTCTGGATGACTTTACAGTCTTAGTAAAACTTGAGTAGCTAATGGCTTTCAATCCATCAAAAGGATGGAGTGGTGCTAATGGCAATCTTGGTGAGTAATTACATCCAAGGGGTTAAAATCTTTTTCAGTGATGCTTTCTGTTTAATGGAATTGATCTTGACCCTTCTCTTGCAGATACTCACACACAGAATTATATATAACATCAATGCTGCTGTTCTCAGCATATGCTCTGCTTAATTCTCCAACTGAACATGCACCTCAGCTGATACACTTGATGCAGTATCCTGTAAAGATAAGCAGTTCTAATACAATAAGCTGTGGTAAGACAAACATAAATCACTTCTCTATGTGTATGCGTAAACTTCTGCCTTCTTTTCTCCCAGTAAAATCTCTGAATCAGAACCCAAACCCACCTAAGTCTGCATCCCTCTGTGGAAGACACACCTGATTTACAAGTTGTCCTTATTGGATAACTCCTCGTTTTGTCTGTCACTTACATGATTTCTCTGTGGAATACGAAAAGCACCTAAATACTACAGAAAAATGTAACTTCCAAGTTGTGCTCAACAGTTGTGCTTTATGCAAGTTCTTATTGAGTATTTTGTTCATTTCCTTGGGTCTGCAATAGGTGTATGCAAAAAATGCTGATTTTCTCTTGGACATAGCTGTTGACAAAATATATTTTTTCTTAAAGAGAAAACTGAGAGGCACATCTCACAGGCCTCGCCTTTTACAACACTGACATTTTTTGCTTTCAAACCACGATTCTGATTCATGCCACATTTAAATAAGTACAGCTAAACAGCTGTTGCTAAAGGTATCATATTTCAGGGTAAAAGGTAAAACAGTAAAGCAGTGTCTTATGAAACTAGTGGAGCAGAGTAAGGCTTATCTGTACATTGGCTGCTAATAAAACTAATAGAATCAGAAATACGTGTAGTAACATTTTTCCTAGTTCACTGTAGTATCTTTTATTTTCTTTTAAGCTGATAGAAGTAAACAAACAAGAAAAGAAGTTGTTGCACTCATGCTGGGAAAGAGATTAGATTTATTTGGATCCTCCATCCTTTTCTTAATCTCTTAGTACAAAACATGCTTTCTGTGACTCATGTGCTGGGGTTTAAAGTAAAAGTTATAGAATATATGTTCATATGTAATTTTTTTTTAATTTATTCTGGGAATAGCACGGGAAGGGGAACAACAAAGGGCAGAAATTAAGAATTATTTTATGGTTCCTTTGCAAAACAAATATTTCCCTAAAATGTAGAAATCAAGGCAGCCTGTTTTCTTATAATTTGTCTCAAGACAATTTGACTTTGGAGTGTAGGAAGGCTTAAGGTCATCCTGCAGCCTTCATCTAAGGAAGGGTATTTATAGAATATCTTTCTCTTCCACCTGGCTGCTTATTTTCGTGAAGATTGTATAAATGCAATTATTTTTGAGACTGTTTCACATCTGTCACATTCTTCTGAAATCATTCAGTCCATATGGAAGTGATTGAAGACATATTCAGACACTGACAATGGGACAAAGTTACTGAATCACTTTCCATGGGAAACAAGCTGAAATAGAACAATGGAAAATCCATGATAAAAGATCAGCATTGGACCTCAGAGGTAGGGAAGCCTCCCTAGACCTGCAAGATGAATTTAGTGCATCAGATGTTCTCACTGGTGTTGGGCACATTAGTTTGTATTTTAAATGCACTTTATAGTTTACCAATGGATTTCAGTGTTGACATTTTATTTCCTTCCTTGAGACCTGTTGCTACTCCTATTAATGATCTTGCTTTTCTAAGAATGAGTATTGATGTTACTATCATTACTTGGTATCTAGAGGTCATCCTTTACAGACTCAGAGTTGATGAAATCAATTTCCACTTTCTGCTTGATAAGAGAAGCAAGAGTATCAAGAGGCAATAAAGAAACACAATCTGACCTGCGTCATGTTAGTTTTCTGAGGTGTCTCAGAAACACTGTTCTGCAGTCACTTTCAAAAGACTTTGCGTACGTTGCAAGATTTGCATCAAACTCTTCTCTTGAAAACCTCAACCCCTGAACCACTCAAAAAATACTTGTATTGTTTTATTTTGTTGGTGTGTGCAAAATGGTAACTTTTCAGTGTCAGTGTTTGATAGCTTTTCCTGTAGTCCTTTTCATCCTTAAATTCTAAGAGGAAAGAAAACAAAATAAATAAGATTGTCTGAATTATTGTAAGAACAAACTCTGAAAGAGTCTTTATTTTTTCTTTTAGAAATCACTACATAGTTCTAGTGAAAAGAATTGCAGTAGTAATGTACACCTTCTGTATTTTAAGTGTTTCAAAACAAGTGTTGCTGCCCACTGCTTTCTCTAGTCACCTTTTCTTGTCTTCTGGCCAATGGAACATCTGAAGGGAGGGTGGTAACTGGAATTCAAGCAACAAACAGTTATCTTTCACAACCCAATAAATAGGAACTTTGCCACGGCAGGTTTAAGTAGACAGGTTTTGTAGTGACCTGACAGGACTTGGGCCTGAGCTGATTTTAGCTTCTTTTAACAATTTTCTAGCAGTTAACTCTTGCTTACCTGTTTTAACTCAAGCTCTGTAAATACCATATATCATAAAAGTCTAATACAGCTGGGGAGTAGATTGTCAGGTTTAGCATACCAGCTAGCTAGGCAAACAACAGACCTTTATGCCATCTGAGACAGCATGAGGTTATTGTGTAGCTTTCCAACTTCATCTGAAAACCAGTAGAAAAAAAGACTGCCATGAGAAAATACTTAAAAATAGGTGGAAGTGGATCCAAGAGTGAGGAGGAAAAGAGCCTCATGACCAGCATTGCGCTGCTTCTGGTGGATAATTACGAACATTGGCAACTCACAGTGACACCTCAGAAGACTTTGTTGCCTGGGGAAGAGCAAGAGTCACTGATCTTCTGGCTCAGGAGGACATTGGAAAGGTGAGCATAACATGAGAGAAAAAGGAGTGGATATTAGTCAGTTTTCTTTCATGGCAGGTTTATGGACTTTTAAAATTATTATTATTAATGGACTATTGATCTTATTATAACTGAATGAATAATAGCTGTTGTACTTCGATCAGAAAATCTGAATTTTATCTGAGCTGACAGTTGATTTTTGGTTGCACTTACAAAGCCTGTTCTACTTTTGCCAACAAGACTTAAATCATATCACTTTTGTTAAAGCCTTTGTGGAGAGTGTTGTTCTGGACCATACAGAAATATATTTATCTCACTGTTCCGTTTTTCCTCTTCCAGGTTTTTGACTACTGGGTAAAGCTGTGGGTGGACTGGACTAAGCAGCAGATTCTGGCATAAGAGATCCCAAAACCAGAGAGGCTGGAGCTGCAGGGATGTGAGGTACAGTTCTTGCTGTCAGAGGAGCCTCCTGATACGGGCAGTGGCGTTCAGAGGCTTGCAAGGTGCAGAAGCAGTTGCTTAAGATAGACAGGATGCTTGTGAAAACAAGGTTTTGGAGAGGTTTGTACTCTGTATCCAGGAATTAAAGAGAGCACAACAGGCTTTGGAGTTAGACAGGAAGGCTGAGGAAGAAAGTTGCAATGATTTTCAACTTGGTTTGGGAAGATGCAAAGGTGAACACAAATAGGGCAAGCTGACCTAAATGCCTTATCTCCCATTTTTCTGTGTTGTTTTAATGAACTCTACTGGTTTGTCCTGCATGGCCATCAGATTTACTGTATTGTATTTTTCTATATCCTCCCTGGAATCCTTTCTGGGGGAAAAAAACTGAAAAAAACCAAAAAAAACCCCACCAAAAAGCATATCACATTTACTTTGCAATCCAGAGGAACCCAAAAGTTGTTAAAAGCTTGTACTCTACTTATTTTACCTTTAAATTTGTGTAAGAAGTCTTGGACTGAACACCATGTAGCTTTGTTTCTTGCTACTCCCTTTATATGTGTCACAGTCACTTGCCTTTGAATTTTTTGCATCTCTCAAAGGTGAGTCCTATATTCACAGGGTTTTATTTTAGGAACCCCTGATCTTTCAAACATGTTAAGTTCCATTTGTCAAACACTTCCTCCCCTTCTATCCCCCTCCATTTTGTCTTGAATGTCTTTCATCTTCAGTCATGTAACCACTAATTGGTGGTAGGGGAGCAACATGTCTAGCAGATAGTGTCACTTATCTTTTTAGAGCACATACACTTTAATTCATAGAACCATAGAATGGTTTGGGTTGGCAAAGACCTTAAAGATGACACACTTCCAACCCCCCTGCCAGGGGCAGGGACACCTTCCACACCTTCTAATAGACCAGGTTGCTCAAAACCCCATCCAACATGATCTTTAACACTTCCCAAGGTGGGCCAACCACAGCTTCTCTGCACAATCTGAATAATTTCTTCCTTACATCTAATCTAAATCTACCCTCTTTCAGCTTAAAGCCCTTGTCCTATCTCTACATGCCCCTATAAGAAGTCCCTCTCCAGCTTTCTTGTAGGCCACCTTTCAGTACTGGAATTGCTTTCTGTGAAGACTGTTGTTAAACGTAACAACACTTCTCAGGAGGATACACCTGTGTCTGTGACTATATACAACACAAAATCTGAATGTAGGCAGATATGAGCCATACACTGCATATTGTATTTGGTTATCTGCAAAGAATGAAGTTCAAAATTGGATTTAGTAGATGTGCCTAAGGTACAGTAATCAGAATATATCCCCTTAAGCTATGTGACTGTGAGCTGATAGAAATCCATCTGTCTAGGTTGTATATATGTATGCATTCTAATCTTTCTAGCAAGGGATTATTGAATTTATGCTGTTAAGTTGCAACCTCCGTTGAAATATTTTCGAATTTCAGATTTCCTGCTTAAGGGAATACACTCATGTACTAACATATGTAACAGTCACACAACTGATCTTATGGATTAGTGGGGAAGGAGCCTTTCATGGTATGCTTTTTAACTGAAAGCTTCCTCTTCAAATAGACCAAGACTGACCTACTATCATTATTCATCATCTTGAGATGTGGAAAATTTTGATGTGGTAAGAATAGGTATGTGAAATTTTGTAAAAGGTTTAGAAAATTTACCCCTCCTCAAAATCAAAGTTGGTTTAACAATAGATATAGTGCAGCTGGATTCCCTTATTTTTTTGAAATTCAAATCGAGTAGTGTTACGTTTTTCACAACTGAGTTAGATCACAAGAGTTGTTCACTTTGTTTTAGAAAGACTCTTTTAATGGAGTCCTCCTGCATAAGGCATTTGTTTCTTAGATATGTAGGGAAGGGCAGAATTTGTTTTTCACTCTGACTCATTAATCAATGAATACCATACTTCCATAACTAACCACACCAGAGGAAGTTAAATGGAAATGCTGCTTGAAGGACACAGTGCAATATGCTTTCCTGACATCTTCCTGTATCCTTTTGTCTCAAACAGTGGAAATCGCCTGCACTCATAAGGCCCACATGAGCATTGAAGATGCATTTTTGGTGTGGAAAAAAACCCCAACAACCCATGAGACCTGAATCTGTAAACCTGACATTCCTGATTTCAACTATTTTAAATCATGTCAATAGGGAGGTCAGTGATGTACCTTCAATGGCAGACAATGCATGTGAAATGGGAGTCAGATTGTGTAAGTCTGTTGGATCAGCAAAAATGAAATCTAGTTTTCTCATTGTGTTCTTTGAAATGTAGGTATGATATAAGTACCAGAATTTTGCACAAAGGAACATATTTCTTGGAAATTGATTTAGAGAAAAAAGGAGGGAGTTCACATTCACCTCATGTTTTCAGTATTTCAGTGTTGAAAAATGTTTGGCTGGGCTCTTCCTGTCAGTTTTGACCCAAGTTGGTTAGAGACCTGAATGTCCGTAACTGCAGAGAAATTTTTGAACCTGAAGTAGTTATGCAAAATAATACTTATTTCTGCATGTCTATAAGCTTTTTAGAATGATGGTAAATCATCTATAAAAATGTCTTTTTAGAATGAAGGATCCAAATTTCGGCAATGATTGAATCATAAGCTTCTGAAACAAAGTGTTTGTAATGGAAATGCTGACACAACATTACCCATAAAAGTTAGCATAGTTATTATGAGGAGTTTGATAATGGGTCCGATAATAAGTTACTAACTTTTTTCTGCAGCAGAAGCGATGGCATGACTAATTTATTTAACTTTTGTACTATAGATTAGCACATGCATTTATTCAGCTTTTAAAATTCACTTACAATTGTTTTAGCTTTCTAAAATAAAGCGTATTTCTATTCCAAGATTATAATGGACTTGCTAATGGTGTATTGACTACTGTTGCTTATCATCCATCTTCTGGTAGAAAGGTGATCATTACTTTTCACTTAATAATTCCCATTTTTCTGCACATTCACATAAAATTACTTTTACTAGGAATTCATTCAACTTGCAATTGAAGATAGCCCCAGCAGCAGCTAGTGTTTAATAAAGTTTTTCTCTGTATAGGATAAAATTGCAGTTTCACAGATTGCTTAGAATTAAGAACTGTTTTCTTGAGTTTTACCAACCATATGCACATCTTCAAACTTGAAATTTGGGTCCTATCAACTCAATTGATAAGGAAAATCCAATATAAAATTGATTTTAAAAAGGTTTGATGTTGTGGCGTGTTTAATTGAAATGAAATGTTACTGAGAAATTCTTGAGAAGAAAGAGTGAAGTTGACAAGGTAATTCTGCATTTGGATTCCTCTTCTTTGAAAATAAAAGCCAAGGACAATGCAATGTCTCCAAGGAGAGGAAGTTTCCAAGAATTTGGTTCTATCAATCAGGCTCAGCACAAGAAGCAGAAAATGCAAGAAATGTCCAGCTCCCCGCCATTTCAGTAAGTCTTTGGGGATAGCACTAGCTTTTATTAAAGCTCACAATGTCTTCAGTTTCCCAACCAATCCCAATAATTTCGAGAAACTACTTACCCTACACATACATGTATGGTTGCATTACTCACAGCTAAAGTTGGGCTCCACCTTAGAAACTGACAGAGATGAAGTACAACTCTTTCTTGTCTTGGGTCAAAACATTCATTCCTTAGGGCTGTCCTGTTTTCCTGAATTCAATTGTATAAATTCCTCACTTCACAGAGACTCGATTCTTTTATGATATTAAATTAGAACCCCCTAAACATGTTGATTTATACTGGAAGAAAATTGTTGGAAAGCTTTTATTGTCCAGATTATATTCTACTTAAATTGTACTTCAGTTTTCAACAATGCTCCAAAAGAGAGGATAAGATTAAAAGGAGAATGTAAAGCATTAAAGGTTTCAGCTGTAGAGAGAATCCTTTCTGCACTGAGAAATTTTCCAGATTTTTAGACAGAGCATAGAACCAGTAACCAAACTGAAGGTAACTCTTTGTCATGCAAGTTTAAAGTTAGTTTTGTCTATGATCTGTCACTAAAAACATTCCCAGTTCCTGACCTCAGTTCCCATGGCTATCTGTGGCAAGTCTAAGTTAAGAGCAAAAAGCTTTGTCCATACAATTTAAGCATGAGCATTCAACTATAAGATACTCTTTGTAGTGACTGAGTTTTAATTCGCTACAGCTCTTAAGTTCCTACTGAGCTTTCTCTACAGTTACTGGTGTAAGAACTTGATATATTGCATAAAAAGTGAACTTACTAAAGAGAGATTTTCTTTTTCTATGTAGAGATCTGAGGCTGTGGTGCAGTCTTCCAGCCTGCATGATCTCTAGTAAGCTTTTACAGATTTTTTCTTTTTTTTTCTTCTCTGCTTAAAGAATTTCTTTTAAGTTAGAGCACGGTGAAAGGAACCATGATGTAGTGCAAAAGAAAGTCCCTGATGTTCAATCAGCTGTAATCAAGTAATTCTGGTCAATACTGAGAGACAGACTGAGCAGCTGTTATTATGTACTTCTTGGAATATTTTGGTAGCCTGAGAATTATTGAAAAGATATTAAGATCTGTGTTCAGATCCTACCATTGTCGCTTTCTGATTGCCTGTCCTTGCAAGCCCACACAACAAACACATGTGTAATCTGTAAATATAAAATCTGCAGACATAGACATTTATGTACAGGAAGGGCAAACAAAATCAGGCATATGCAGAAGAGTTTTTCAAAGATGTTAATTTAGATGAGTCAGTGGTTACTTGTAACAGGCCATTGTGCCCACAAGTTTGTGCCAACTGGAAACACAAAATAGGAAGAATTAAATGAATTAAATCTACATTTAGATGCCTTTTTAAAGTAATACTGCTAAAATGTGTCATTTCACCTGCACTACATAGATCAAAGCTATTGATACATATCTGATTATTTATTCTCTTGTGAGCAGAAGTCGTCAGGATACCACTTTGAAATTCATAGCTTGCTGCTCTGTAAAGAGATCTTATTTCAGAACTGTAATGTGCCTCCTCCATATAAAAGGATTTTCACACCTGATTGCTACACTGTCACTGGAACACCTAAGGTCAGTTGATCAGCATGGTGATGTCAGTTGACTTCAGAGCTGGTAAGATTTCCTAGCACACCTTTTTCTGATACCTTAGTTTAAAGTTTTTATTTTTAGTTGTACACTTGAAAAAAAAATATGTAAGGGATTCTCAGGTGTTAATCATAAGCTGTGTGGTCCCATATACTGATAGAAGGCATAGGGGAACTAAAAGGAGCACACTTTGGAAAAGAGCACATGGAGAAAGCTGCTTAGAAGACAGAGGTTCTCTTACCTTAGGTCTTGCAGCTCTGGAACAAGATCTGAGCAGGAAAAAGACCTGCAAAAGATGAACAATGTGGGGATGTCTGGTTACCCTGTGCATTATTAGTCCCCTAAGAATTAAAATCTGTACGACAGTAGAGTATACTGTGTTTATAAGTGGCAATTTACTTGTTTTGCTGCATGTTAAAGATATAGCCTACATCCTAACATGACTCACCATTTAGAACTGTCTAAGCATGAGGGAGATTCTAAAGAAACATGGAAATAATTAAAGATTGTCCTTGTCTGCTCTTGGTATTGAGAACCTTTTATTGAATGCCTCAAAAATTCACTTTGTTTCTTGATTGACTTGTAAGACCAGATGATGCAGTGGAGCAGCAGTGGCACCACAAAACTTATTAAAAAAAGCCTGGTCCTTAGGGACTGATTTCATGGAAATAACTGAAAAATGCTCTGCAAATGTTCCATGAACTACACTGTATTGCTCAATTGCTTCAGAGCTTTTACAGTATAAATAGATTTTAAAATTCATCTTATTTTCTGTCAAAGAAAGAAAATTTTAATCCCATTTACTTTTTAGCAACAAGGAAAATGCAAGGAAGGTTCAGTAGTGCTATGTGCTTGGTCCCCACAAAAAATAATGCAGTTGGCTCATTGTAATATTAAGAATAATAATTATCAAAGTGGTCATTTTTAATGTGAACAATATCCAAGTTTTTGATTTATGATATGGCACAGAAAATAATGTTTCTGGAACAATTAATAATGCATACTATCACACTGCATGGAGTACAGCACAAATAAATGATTTTCAGAATCATTTTGGTATTCTGTTTAAATAGTTGTGCTTCATGTTTTGATGATCCACTTTTGCCCACATTTTTCTCCTGTGTATTGTTACCTGAAAAAGTTAAATTTTATTTGCTTTGTTGCTTGCATTTGTCTCTGTCTCTACTAGCCTGGCTTTCACAAGCACTAAAAATTTATGTTGTTTCTGGATGAAGCACTCCTTTCTGTACATCTGCTAACTTGTATCTGCATCCACAGTGATACATGAAGACAGCAGACCTGTTCTGTAGTGCCAAGAGCAGAACTCCATGGTATACTTGAGGGAAGCACTTCACCTTATATCACATAAGGTTCAGACAAATCTGCTTTTTAAAATATAATTCACATTCCCTCCAGGACTGTGAAGAAAACAGATATTGGAGTGTTTTATTTGCACAAAGCACCTTGAGTACACAGAGGATGAACCAGGAATTTCTTCTGAGGTATTTTGAATTTTTTATATTTATCTATCTATCTATCTATATATATCTGTCTCTCTGTATATCTCCTTCCTCATAAACTTTATTCTATCCCCTGTCTAGCACAGCATTTTCTCATTACAGTATATTCTGCAAACACTGGGGAAAAACTGTGCACTATCAAGGGAGAAATAAGTTCCTTGAAGATGGTCAGATCCTTTTAGCTTCCATTCTTGGCAAAGCAGCACAGTAACAAAATCAGTTCTATAGACCAGATTATTTCCCAAGACCCATGTACAGATTGCGGTTTTAGACTGAATCTTTCTTTGTTTCAGAGGAAAATGTTTATGGCAGCACCAAGTAGGTTATTCCTACTCCATTGGTCCTTCTGGAACATTACACAGACAGCCTTTATGGAACATAGGATTTTTTCATTTCCAGATAAAGATGTGTTGGAAAGCAGAGAAAGTGCAGCATAAAGTGTGATCTTGGAACACCTTTTCAGTAGATTTACAAGCAGCCTTATCTCTTCAGCCACTTGGTTCTTGTGTATCAGAGCTTTGAGGAATATGAGTTGTAACAAAATCCACAAGGAACAGGCTGGGAGATCTCAGCTTGTTTCCATGGACCACCTGGCTATGGAGTGAAGGCTTTTTAAAGCCACTACTTCAAAAATTTGGTTTATTATGGCTATTCTTTTAAAATTCTTGTGGTAAGATGATGAAAATGTCAGGAGAGTTTTATCAAAGAAATGCTATATGCGTTGTCAGTTCTATGATGAGAAGGTAAATCCAGTCTGGGCAGATCAAATTGTACCAAAATTGGATTTGGCCCTAAAAGCAACAAGTAGACTACCCAAGGAAGATGTTGGGCTGTAACAGCCAAAGTACTGGTATAATAGAGTAATGTCATATGGTCTGTGAAGTATTTTCAAAGCATTTTCTCAGTTATTTTCCATGAAACCAAGCCTCTACTTTAAATTCCTGAATACCAGCATTCTTGTAAAACTTGTGCTATCACTGCTGCTCTGCTATTCTCAAAACCTGCGTGATGTACAACTTCATGACTGACAAGCGCAAAAGAAAGATGCCAAAGGCATATTTCTTGCTGTTGAAAGAAGAAATTTGTGCTTCCACATTTGAACTGTCATCTGTGAGCTGTTAGCAGGGTATGAAAGAACCAAGTACAGCATGACTCTGTGTAGCCCGCTCAGCTACAATGCCTGAACAGATCATAGAACCATAGAATGGTTTGGGTTGGAAAGGACCTTAAGATCATCTAGTTCCACACCCCCTGCCATGGGCAGGGATACCTCACAACTAGACCATGTCACCCAAGACTCCGTCCAACCTGGCCTTTAACACTGCCAGGGATGGAGCATTCACCACTTCTTTGGGCAACCTGTTCCAGTGCCTCACCACCCTCACAGTAAAGAACTTCTTCCTTATATCTAACCTGAACTTCCTCTGTTCAAGTTTGAACCCATTCCCCCTTGTCCTATCTCTACAGTCCCTGATGAAGAGATTCAGGCATTTAACCACTCACACAGACTTCAAGCTACCAAGGAAATCAACCATAAGTCACTTGGTAGATAACTATATTGGTCATAAATCACTATATGTGAACTTAATTTTCCATTAAAAATCAGAAGATATAATCAGCAAGAAGTAGTGATTTGTCACGAATGTATCAAAATGTGATTTGTCATGAATGTATCAAAAACAATGAGAAAGTTGAGCTTACGGAGAAACAAAAGTAGCTACAACAATAACAGAGCCAGAGACCTGCTTTTGAGGCAAGATGCGCTTCAGTTAAGCATAATAACAAAAAACTTCAGGCAACTATGGTAAAGGAAAGTTTAGTCAATAGCACCCTGCGTTTGAAAGCCTCACTGTGCCCCTTACTGTTTATTTCTTTCTCATGCAACATAGGATAAAAGCAGAGGCAGCAAATGTAGAGGGAGAAGCTGTTGCAACAGTCTGAAGGCTTCTCCCTCAGGAAACACATGTGAGCTGCATTTTCTAGGAACCTCTTCTGGTGGCTTACTGCTGCCAGTGGAAAATTATTGCTGCAAATGGTATTTAGAGAAAAGCTTTTCTTACCACAAGGAAGGTCAACATGGGCACAAGAGCCCAGGAAGATTCTGGGACTTCCATTCTTGAGTCATTCAAGACTTGCTTGGATATGACCATAAGCAATCGCATCCTATCAATTCTGCTTTGGGTGAGGGGTTGACCACATGACCTCCAAACTTTCCTTCCAACCTAAATGATTTGAATATCTTCCAAACTTCTTACTAATAGCATAAGGCTTAAAATACGTTGAGTAACCATCAGTGTTCTGTCTGGAACCTGAATTATTTGTGAGATCTTAAAACAAATTTAATTCAAAATTCTCTCTTACTATATTTTCAAAGTATGTCTAATCTAAGAGTTAAAGTTGCTTTTGTTGATGTAGGGGCATCAGAAATTTTTTTTCAAAAAGATTGCTACAGTGGCTAGGAGAACATTAGTTTGGTTAGAATTCATCTGTTGGTATTGAGTGTTAACAATGTCTTTATCTAACCAGAGATGTCCCCCTTTGTGTTTTACAGTACCTGAGGCAGTTCTGCATCTGATGTTATCGAGCTCAGTAACACAGAAAACTGATGCTGCCAGGGGTTACTTGAGTTAGGGTGGGTGAATTTTTTTGCTCCTTTCAATTGTTGGATGTAGATATATTAAAGAATATAGAAATGTGTGTGAGTTTTTAATACTGCATTTTATTGATGTTTCACACAGTAGAGTCTGATAAATAAACAGAATTTATAGACTTAAAAAGGTAGTAAGCAGTCTTTCCTCTTTCCCACTGTCCTGGGTTCAGCTACAGCAGTCATTTTTTCTCCTTCTTAGTAGCTGGTGCAGTGCTGTGGTTTTGACTTTCAGCCTGGGAACAGCGCTGATAACACCGATGTTTTTAGTTGTTGCTCAGTAATGTTGACTTTGACCAAGGACTTTCTTAGTCTCATGCTCTGCCAGGGAGGAGGGGAAACCAGGAGGAAGCAGAGGCAGGACACCTGACCCGAACTGGCCAAAGGGGTATTCCATACCACAGCACATCATGCCCAGTATATAAACTGGGGGGAGTTACCCGGAAGGCCCAGATCGCTGCTCGGGTCGGGCTGGGTATCGGTCGGCGGGTGGTGAGCGGTTGTGTCCTTTTCCCTTGTTATTCCTCTTATCATTATTATTGGCAGCAGTAGTGGTTTGTATTATACCTTAGTTACTGGAGAGCTGTTATCTCAACCCGTGGGAGTTACATTCCTTCGATTCTCCTCCCCATCCCTCCGGGAGCGGGGGGAGGAAGGAAGAGGGGGGGAGTGAGCGAGCGGCTGCGTGGTTCCAAGTTGTCAGCTGGGCTTAAACCATGACACCCACTTTTGTGTTCTATACATGCAGAAGTGAGAGACTTCATGCCAACCTAATGCATTACTTACTGAAGAATCTTTCCAACAGATAAATTCAATAATGAAATAGTTGGAAGCCCTACATACTCACATTTGTAAATGCGAAATGCAATAGCAATGGCATGTTGTTATTGATTTTGGAATAAGCTTCACTAATTAACTAACTAATAGGCCAGCTGGAAGTCAAAAGGAGGCGTTTTGTTGGGTTGGTTTTTTTTTTTTTTGCACACAGGTTGAGAGAAGCAGCATTACCAGTTGAAGTATTGGAATTTTGTTATATTTCAAAGGCATATGCTGGAAAAATAAACCATTCCCAAACAATTGTGTAGTATTATTTTCCAGAAAGACAATAAATAAGCTGAATCTCTACAATGAAACTTTTCTCTGCAGAAAGGTATGTGTTTCTACTTGACTTGTTTAAATTCATTTTCTTTACTGGGAATGCCATCCATTATTTTGACATATTTTATGGTGAGTAAAAATCCTTGATTGCAGCTGCATACCTAAAGAAGGAGTTTTGTCACTTTTCACAAAAAACTATCTTCAAAAATGTCAGAGGCCATTTAAATGTCATTGCTTGAGAAATACTTTGAGAAGGCTCTAAAATGAGCTTTTTTTGAGATGTCAGCTCTTGAAAAAATAATAATGATAATAAAAATGTATCTGTCTAGCCACATTGGAATAATTTTTAGATAGGTTTTCTTGTATGCATATGAGAAAATGTATTAGACAAGTGCTCAAAGCCAGAGTGCCCCCTCAAGTAAACACGTTTGAACATTTCTCACAGAGAGAATTCACAGGTTACTTCACAAGTAAGATTAATTGGACTTATTTCAGTTCGACCACTTTCTCATGGATAGAAAAAGAGGATGCAAAATTGCTGCTATGTTTGCTTGGGTTTCTTTACTGAAATTTCTAATATACTGGTGGAAATTGTGAAATGTTGAGTTGTTTCACAGCTTCATTATCCCTGTTTTACACAAAGGTCTAGTACTCTGAAGCCCTGATAGTGAACCTGTATTATCTTGTGTGTGTAAACCTGACATTTTGGAAAAGTAACAGAAGATTATGGGGTTGTTTTGTACTACTGGATATATTTGTGCATCATTCTGGGGACCTTAGCAAAGTTTTAAATATTTATTTATTACTATTTAGGTTAATAAATTTTGAGGTAAGATATCAGAATCGCTATATTCATCTTGCTTTGAGTTCCTTTGCCAGAGAAGCTATAGAACTTCTGTGACTGAAGATCCACAGTGGTGAGTAGCTGCTGCTTCTAGAAAATTGCCTTCAAGTCTTGAGTTTCTTATTTTCATTGATGAACAATGTTTAGTAATCTGTCTCAATAGCTAACTGCACTGTCTCTTAAAAAAATAAGCAAAACCATATATATTAACACTTAATCTAGAACTTTTACAGATCCCATTATATCTTAATTTGAGAAATAGAGGAGGTTTCTTTGTCTTTTATATCCAGGTTGTATGCTTCTCTTTCAGAAACTAAATTGAATGAACTTCTTAGCTTCTCTATAACTCAAAGTTTATGTTTCTTTAATTGTTCTTGAGGTTTTATCTGCTTTGTTTTGGTTTATTGTTTTGGTTTTTGGGGTTTCTTTTTCCCCAGTTTATTGATATTCTTCCTGAAATGTGGTCACAGTGATCACATCACTAGCACAGCATACACAGAGGTAATGTAACCTTTCTTCTACTGCTCTAGCCTACAGTTCACTGTGTGATATGTTGTCTTCATGTAGGCTAGATAAAATTGAAATAGAGTAGTGCCTAGTAATCCCACTCCCTGATTTTCAGAAAATTCAGTTACATTTAGATATCTGTTTTAGCATACACGGAGAAATTCCCTGCCTCCAAGAAACTTTCAGAATGTCTTGAGCTTTCCTGAAGCTCTCAAGAAACTATGAGAGCAACAAGTATAGGCACAGCAGCAGATCCTAAGGAAACCATGGACATCCTAGTAGTATAGTACAGAGATCCTCCAAGCTAGCTAGGATTTGTGCTTCAACCCAGCTAAACCAACAAAATGTTCTGTGGAGGGGTGCCTGATCTGCTGCCAGTGCCTTGCACTGAAACGATGCTGTAATTCCAGAGCAGGGGCATTCACTCCCAGTCACAGTTCTGCCAGTGCTGTTACAGTACTGTTTCTAATTGACTTCTGCAGTCAGTGCCAACTCGAGTAACTGAATTTTGTGGTGGTTTTAATTTTTTTTTTTTATTTAAATACTATAGTCACATCCTATGATGCAACATATAACCAAAATGGCAGTGAACTGAATAAGAGAATATCCAATCCTGCCAGTTGATTCTCTGAATAAGCACAATTTCTGGACCTTAAAGTTTCCTGCTGTGCCTGTTACTGCACTGTAGGAAACACCATGCTAAAACTTGAACGAATGCAAGAAGAATTCAGTCATTGGGCCATGATTCATAGGTTAATACACTGAGGTTAAGGTAAGCTAAAGAATTCGATCTGCTCAGAAAATGTTTCTGAGCATATTTATATTTTACTATATTGACCCAGTCTCGGAGAGTGACGGTGCCCGTTACTGTGTAAGACTTTGTAATTATCTCACAACCACCAAACCTCCAGCTGATGACGATTTCTCTGTAATACTTCTGTTGCTTTATTTTGGCTGGTGATTTTCATTTCTACATCTACAGTTTTCACTTTGCTTTCATTTGACCATACCCCAGATGCTCTTTATGCTTTTCTGCTGCATGGCAGAGCAATATGAAATGTATGCCAGGCAACAAACATCAAGTGAAGAAAAGCATTTAATTGTTTTACAAGTCAAGATTACAGTAGATTACTTTGCATTATATTGCTTGCTTTTATTCCTTCCATCATCGTAAACTCCTCTGTTGGTTTTCTGCTTTGGGGATGAGAAGCTAATGAGATGTGAGAGCTGGCCGCTGCTTACCAAAATCTCCTATGAGGAAGTCCTGCCAATACACATTGAAAGTGGTGTAACTGATAATGAAACAACAGGGAAAATACCCCTTCTCTGGCAGGGGTTAATTGAATTTGTCCTTTTCCCTTTGCTCTATATAATTCCCAGTCTAATATTTCCTTCCTTTTCCCTCAGGAGGTATCAGTAGCTCCTAAGAGGCGCTACCTTGATGGCATTATCCTGAACACGTCCATCTGGACCTGGCGTAGCCTATTGCCTATTGCCTAAAATAAACCTCTGGTGCAGCAATTAGTTATTTTCTACATGAGACTCCCCTTGACTTAATTCAAGGAATCCCTGCTTTCAAGTTTGTTTACTGGTAAGTAGAGGAGTTCAAAACTGAAGTGTTTGAATTCTAGACTGCAGTAAACCATGCCTTTATTGCCCATCCACAGGTTCCCTTGGCATCAATGCTTTTGCCAAGCTAGGTTTAGATTTGTTACAGGCAAGGTGGAAACTTAATTCTCCAGTAAATTGGCATCACTGACATTTGTGAGTGAAAAAGAGGTAACTCACAGGTGAGCCTATTGTGTTAGCTCTCAGGTGAAAGAAGACTAATAGTAGATCCAGAGTACAGATTGCTTTACAGGGCCTTTATGGAAATACTCAGGGTGTGCTTCCTGTGTGTTACAGCTCAGGAATGACGGGTGTTTTTTTATGTTTTTATGTCCTACTTGCATGTAATCAGGCATGTTTATTCCTTGACACCTGACCTGGAATAAAAAATGAGGGAATGAAATGAGAGAAGAACGTAGCTTATGCTGTGGTGGGTTTGTTTTTTTTTTTTGGTTGTTGTTTAGAAAAAACAAAAAAACCCCAAAAACTTAAGAAAAAGTTTTCATGTATTTGATTTTTTTTCCTCTGTATTTTTCCTATAAGAAACATAGCGTATATGTATCAACAGCATAAGACATGGGTGTATGTGGATGGCTCCCAGAGCAAATTCAGTAAATTTGTCAGTATATTTTAGTTAGATTCTCAGCTGGTAACAAACTGGAGCAAATTCGTCATGTCAGGAACAATGTGCAATATTTTAATATTCTGTGCAGTTTCTAGCAACTGCCTTATCTTGAAGACATTTAAATTTGAACCAAAATTCCTGTATAAGCCAGTGAAAGATTTCTATTAAAATTAAACTATATGGATCAAGCTTCTTATCAAAACTCGCTAAGATTTCTGATTAAAAATCAGCAAGATCCATGTTATCTTGCATCAACCATTCGTAATAATCTAGATTTTTGTTTAAATAGAAAAGATGGTGATATCATGAATTACATACAATTTTCAGGAGCATAAGAATATATTTAAGTTATAGATAATATATGATATGTTTCACTATTTGATTTTTGTGTGTGTGTGCGTGTGCATGTTTGTGCAGCACACAAACCTTGGGCTTTATTAGCTTCCCCACAATTATTTAAAATATTCTGTAACGGCAATTTTATGTCTGAGGAAAACAAATCTGGAAACTTCCTCCGAAGTAGAAGACATCTTATATTATGAATTTATATACATACATATATAGTTTTCAATTTTCTATGTGGGATAAATGAGACTGTCAGTATTTGATTTGTTCTGTTACAGACAATTTAACATTTTTAGCATTCAGTTCGTATTCTGAATTACTGTAAGCCTGGTCCAATAAACAGATTGCTGCTTTATGGCTTGATTGTTACATGTTTTATTGATCCTTATACTTCACCTCTGAGCATAACTTTGAACTATATTAAGAAAAAAAATTAAGAAATGAAAAAAATTAGAACTGAACAGTCAGCAAATCTCTCAGCGTATGTGGTTTGAGTCCACAAGAATAAATTTGTATTATAGCAAGACTAGCCAAAAGCAAAATTAGAGATAGTAGAGTGAATAGAAAACAATTTGGAATCCTTGAAACTAAGAAGGGATTGCTAACTCATCCTGAGTGTATCAAGAGATATACTGAATGGAATCACCATTAATGCTTTAAGTCTATCAGCCACTTTCTACTTACAAAACCTGTTGAAACAGAAAGCGTGAGCATGGTGACATGTTGGATTTCTGCCCCCCCAGGGATAAGCAGCAAACACCCAACTTCAATATTTATTTTCTCTTTTTTTCTTAATATGCAATCCCAGTCCAAAATACTGAATGATATTTAAACTCTGCTCTGAAGATAGGATTTCTCATTGATTCAACACCATTTAAAGCACATGAAATATTAGTTATTTTGCCTGCTAGTCCAGGGTGAGTGGCATGATATCTGCAGTTCAGAACACGTCATAATCTTGCCTGGTACTTATTTGGACAGAATATTTTTTGAAATCAAAGCACTGACATTCAATTTTATAAAATCAGATCCCCCAGACAAACTCTTCACTAGTGAGTTCTCGGTGGTTTTGAAGTTTATATCATCAGGTCTCCAATTTCTATACCCAAATAATGGGGACTGATCAGTTGGGATTTCTAAAAGATTCAGTTATAAGTATTTTGTCCAGTTCTTTCGGGAACTTTTTGTCAGAGAGAGGAATAAAATCTGATATTCCAGGAGAGCGTAGGAGAATAAAAATTCTTAAGCCATATGATTGGTTTTTGTTCCTCTGCAGTATCTCTTTCGATTTGCCATAATCCTTCCAGCTCCTGATGGAAATGAAACCAAGACCATTCTCTTCAAAGTAGAGACTTGCTATTTATTGAATGAGTAAAATGTATGTAATTATGTAATTAACTGTATCATAAATCAGAAATACAGAGGAGAGATGAATTAATTTAAACATTCAGCCTTAATTACAGACTTGTTTGGCTTTCCAATATTCTCTTTTCACCCAGTCACCTGAAAAGCTTCCGGAGCTGCAGGTGGAATGTTTGTTAACACTGCTCATGCTATCCTGTAAGTAGAGGCTGCTGACAGAACTTTCTGTTCTGCTTAGTCAGGCCAATATTGTTTCCATATATATCATGTATTGTATGAGCAGGCCATACTGCTATCCTTTATCACTGGTCAGAATAGATTTTATTTTTACATGCTGGCACAGGCCCGTGTGGTCTCCCTGGCTGGCAAGGGTGTGGAATGTTGTAATGCATTTCTTCGCACTTCATGTTTCTTGACAGCAGAGTGCTTCTTTCTGAACTCTTCATTGTAGGTTTATTGATCCTAATTTTGATCTTTGTGCAGTCAGCTGGAAGACATAAGGAATGAAAACAGCACTATAAGCAGAGCTGTCCAACTTGTCAGGCTTATACTAAACTCCTTTCTTAGGAAGGACTTCAACTTTAAACTAATTTTCATTAAAGCTTATCTTTTTCAAAAAGGCACAGAAATGTCATGGATTAAGCCCCAGATGTTACCTTTCCATGGGCAAACTTTCATGGTTGCACTGGAGTTTTATTTATTTGGGGCAACAATTTTTTGTGATTCTACTGACCAGGCAAAAGATATACCTTCTTGTTAGTCATGCTTTCAGAGGTATTTAACATCACAGAAACATCAGCTACCACTTTTTTCCGATTCATAGGGGTCTTACCACTATATTTTAATTTTTCCATATGTGTAAGCTGAAAAACCCCAGCTATAATTTCTCAATGTTTCCAAGTAATTATAGCAAGCCTTCTAAGAGTAAAGTGAGACCCCATCTATTTCTTTAAGGATAAGAGAATATTGTGAATTGTCAAACTGGGTCTTTCATTTTTTTAAGTTAAAAATAAACTGGTTGTGATTCTAATAGTTATATAGTCTTAAAACAACACTTTATATTAATTTTCTTCATGTTTATTTGACACAACTTTGACTTCAGTTTATACTTTTTTTAATAATAAAAATACTAAGGATACTAAGACATGTTAAATTAGCGGTTAAACCAGATACCTGTTTGTATGATGCCCAGTACTCACAGCATCTGCATACTTTACTTACATGACTCTAAAAGAAACATCATCATGTATGGTATCAATAATTCAGCATATATGCATTTTTTTAACAGTTAGGTGAAAGGAAACACTGACCTTGCCTTCAGCTGCATAAAATCCAGGTCAGTTCAGTTAATTTCCTTACCTATTATCCTTCTTTTCACATGCAAACTTTATACTTGTTTCCATTCAGTGCTAGATAAAAACAACAGTAAAAGCTGTGAATGGTTTTCGTAGTCATTGTTTCAGTATGGCAAATAAAGATTCACAGACACTGCTGAGTTGGTGATAGAATGAGAAATGGATCATTAATGCTTTTAATAAAATATAACTTATCATATTTGTTTTTTAAAGTTCAACCACTTTTGCCTTCCTGAAAACGCCAGCTCTGACATAGTTCTGCATTCTCATGTCACTTTTTATTTTGTTATTCAGCTTTGACTTAATTTATAATTAAAAAAAATCGATTCACTGACTTACTGATCTGTCCACCAAACAGTTCAAATGAAGTAATTATCCTATCGATCTCTTTGCATTTTATGTTTGCTTTGCTTCCACTTTCAGTCTGGATGCTGCAGTGTTCTGCTTTTAGGAGGTGTGAAAAGATTTAGAGTTGCAAATTGTAAGCATTCTGTGATTCTTTATGCTTTTCTATGACTTCTCATTTAAGAATTTAAGATTTTCTCCCCTCCATCATAGCTGTGTTTGAAGAGATGGTTGACGTTGTGCAACTGATTTAATATCAAAGCCTTCCTAGAGATTAGTAACACAGTACAGCTATATGGCTGTTCAGCTCCTCTATAGGAACACTTTGCATTTTCCTTTCATATTTGCAAGTTTTACAGTGATGTTTTTCTTGATTTTCTTGATAGTCTTCTAGAAAGTTAAGAAGGTAAAAAAATCTATCTACTTCCTAACAAAGTAGAAACTTTTTTTTTTCCTGAAAGACGAATTTGCTCCTTTAGTCTTCCCTCAGAAATGGCCACAAGTCTGAGATCCTCAGTTTTGCCTGTCAGCCTTGGAAGACCATCAAAATTTTTCAAATGAATCTGCAGGATAATGTGCAGTTTCTGAGCAAGCCCCTTCAGAGCACCACAATTCACTAATTACTTGCAAATATAGGCCAAAATGAGCTGACATATAGATTTAACTCAGGTTTCAATGGCTAAAATGATGAACAAAAGCTGCATAATTATTATGAAAGCAGTTCTTAAAATCAGTCTAATTGGGACTTTTGTTTGCTTGCTAATATTTTTTAAATGTGAATGCTTTGCTGCTTCTGTTTTTTGGAAGTTACCACATCTTCAGTTGTTATAGCACCATCTATAAACGTAAATAGGAAAGCAGCATAAAAAAACCTCTCTGTCTGCATAAATGCCAGATACTTTCTGAGCTGGCTTATGCCAGTGACTGGAGTTAGATACACACTGTTACTGTGTATCTGAAAATGCATGGGCAACCAGGGCAGCTGGGTGTGTAACACTTTGAAGAGCGTGCTGCCTCCCATTCTGCCTGTATGGTTGTTTAAGCAGGATTTTTAATATTAGGAACTTCTCAAGAAGCTTACATATAGTTTTTACCCCAATATTAATGCACCCTGGGAAAGTCTGATGTAACATGATCAATTATAGAGAGATAATAATTTTAATTCTTTTCCTTGTTATAGTAAAGCCATAAACAACAGATAATTCTTTCTGTTGGGCTAAACATGCCAGCAGTACCTTGATAACACTTAGTTTTCAGTTGCTATGAAAGTCTTTCACCTTAAAACCTATGTAAAGCATGACATTTACAGGTGAGTTGTTACACATATACACAAACACACATGCATATGTGGGAGAGGACATGTGGGGTTTTTAACTTGCTGTTCTCTTAGGTCAGTTTTATAGCTGTGTAGTACAATTGAGTAAAATAGAGTTATTTTTGATTTACAGTTCTGTAGGTCAAAGCACAATCAGTGCTGTTGTAATTGATTTTTTGAAAAACATTGAAGACTTTTTGTGTATCAATCAGCATGATGAATCTGTAAGTGAATTGTGCCCTGGTATATGCACTGGGGAGAGAAGGACTTGGCATTTTCAGTGGTGATTTGTAGTCTGAGCTAGAATATGGTCGGTAAACAAGTCTAATTCACGATGTTGTCCAAAGTCCCGAGATGATGGGCAAAATTAAGGTGGATATCTTACAATTGTGGATAAAATGCAGTGGGGAAATGGTGACTTAAATTTGGCTGTGATTAGGGAAAAGGTCCCACTAGGTTTTCCTATGATTTGAAAGTGCCTGATAGAAAGATACAGGAAAAAATGTCATCACTGATCACTGTACCAATTGCCTGTGTGTGAAAAACAACACCAGCATGTGAGAGCATACAGAACAATCCACAGATAAATCATTTCATCTTGATCTTGTACTCCCTTCAAGTGCAAGGTGAAACTATCCCATCTGTCCACTTTCATAGCTTTTTTTGTACAGACAGTCTGAAATGCTGGAAGAGAAGAAATGTTTTTCTCTGTGCCACAGCTCTTGAAAGTTAACTAGATTGTATTAAAAGCAAGTAATCCAGTTTTCTTTCAGCTTAGGTAAGGAATCTTATGAGTTACTATATTTTGGAATATTTTTCTGCCTTTAACAATGTGTTATCAGGTGATACCTCATTTCCTGTGTAATACTTTCAGAGATGTTTGAGAAGTGGAGGCAGTCTATAGTACTTACTATATGCATGAAACGTACCTTTAGCTGCACCTAGAAAACTAGATGCTTCTTTAATTAAAGTTTCGGCCAGGCTCAGAGTCAAGATTTGATTTGTATGATTAGTCCACATCCTACATTAGTATCCTTCTTACTATGCAATTAACTGTACTGCAATGGGTTGCTCTCAATCTGTTCCTTTTTTTTTTTTTTTCTCCCCTCTAAGTAACTAACTATCCATTGGTCCAAAGAGAGTAACTCTTCTTACCTAAAATATGCCAGAATCAGCCAACTGTTTAAGTGTAGATACCTGAATCTGAGCTGCTGGCTGTTCTTACCTTGATTTGAAATGGTGTAATTAGAGAGATTGGTCTAAGCAAAGAATTTTTCACAGAACATTTTGCTCTTGCTTCCTTTTAATTTTGCAATAGGAAAAGATACTGTAATCAAGAAAATTCCACATATCCATAAGTACTGTTGCGTCACATTTGCAAATGCCACTGGTCAGTAGCAGTATCTCTCAGACTGGTCTTCTGCTGACAAAAGCATTTGTTTCTGTAAAATGCTGTGAGGAAAGAAAACAGTGGGAGTATATTCACATCACCAATGTGGTTGTCCAAGTTAGGCTGCTCTCTTTAAACCTCCTGCACTGCTGAGACTTTTTCTTCACTTCTCCAGATGTTTATGATAGTATATTCATTCTGTTTCTCTGAATTGACACAGCAACCAGCCTGCCTTCCTCCAGTGACTACAATCTAGGTCAAAGGAGACTAATATGTTAACCAGACTCAGACAGACTCTTGAAATTAGGGTATATGAATTTTCCTCATGTCAATGTGTAAATTTTTCTTACTTTCTGTTGCAGTGCCTAGAAAATGGAAAGCACCGAAAGGAGAATCAATATGTTACTCAAGAATGGAAGGTGGGGACTTATAGAATTGTATTACGAAATTTTTGTCCTTGTTAGGATACTTTTGGTCATCTTCAAGATAATTCCTTGTCCTTTTGTGTGGTGCTGAAACGTAAGGATTTTTTTTAACTTTGTAAACCTTGAGTGACTTCCCATAGAATTAAACAGAATGAATTCCTGTGGCTGCATTTTAGGAACCTCTTTCCTTTTGGGAAATAATACTGCATTTGCTTACTTTGAGATATAGTAAACTATAGACGCAAAGGCAAGATTAAATCCTAACAAGTGTTTCCTAAAGTGCTCAAAGAACACAGATACTTTTAAAGAGTAACTCTCAATTAGTTATGTTCTAGAACTTTGCTCATCTAAGACACAACTTTAGAAAAGTTCACTTCCTAGATTATAAGCAGGGATATAGTTCTGTTGTTGGTTACCTGGATTAGAAGAGTCTAGGGCTTTTTAGACTCAGAATCACATAGCTGAAAGTATGTTACACCAGAGAAACATTTTGGGTGTAAGTTTTTTACTAGTTGATTCAGGAGAAACTAGTGTGTCTAAATTCAAGTTCATTTACTCAAATAAAAAGCATTAGCATATTAATTCAAGATCTTTCCTGTAGCAAGGTGAGTAAGAGTATCTTTCTCCTGTTATACGGTTTATGTGTCTTATTTCCTCTTTGGGTAGTGTTGACTCAAATAATGTATGATGTGCAGTGGAAGTAGATCTGAATTAAAAAATAAAAGATACAGTGTTTATCTTGCAGAGCTTCACTGAATCAAATAGAGTGAAATCTGTGATATCACTGTTTTCTGGAGGTATGTGTTGTAAATTTACCATAAATTAGTTGTCTTAAGACAAATGAGAGATGACTGTTTTGAGGCCAGTGCCATAGAAGATGCACAAAGAGAGGGACCCACATTTTTCTCTATTTCACCTCAGGAGACCTGGGAAGACTACTACAATGATATAATTGCAAGCAATATTTTGAGCTAGGTCCTATTTTCACACAAACTCTTTAAAGCCATATGATACCTCATATACGCCAGAAGTAACAACTAGGACTGTCATTTTCATTACAATGAAGAAAATATCATTAGCTAAAAGTTGCATTTTGTGGAAAAAGTAGAATATGGGAGAAAGAATGGAAGAGATAAATCTACCATATGGGGGTTTTGGTCACCTAATGGCTAGAACTAGTGTCCAACAACTGGCAGTCCCTACTGGAGAATGGAAGTAAATCATGGAAGACGGTAGAAGTTACTACATTTACAGTTATTTATAATCTTAGAAAATGGAAAACCTAAGAACTTGGCCAGAAACTTTGATGTATAACATAAGTTTTTAGTGTGATATGCCTCACCTCTGAAATAAATGTTTAGCAGCTGATATTCTAGAATAAAATACTACTGGTAGAAAAAATATTTGCAACTTTTCTGTGCTTGGGCTTTTACTGGACTCTTGTCATATAGATGCATATAAGTGCATAGATTTAGATTTCAGTGCTATACGTATTTTTGTACTTGCTATAGTAAAACTGTATATTAAACTTAAAATGTTATTACCTGTTCTACTAACTATAAATATTTCACTTAACTACAATTTGAAAATTATATTTTTTCTATTATTTATTATTAAATATAAAATTTGTACCCTTACAGTTTCATTATTTTTGCTTTTAAAAATAGATTCAAGAATATCTCTGTATGCACATGGGACTGTTAGTTTTAAAGCACAGCATATCAATAGTATTACAAGCTTCTTAAAAGAATCTTCTGTGCTTCTATGTCACCCACAACCTGAGTGTTGTTTGTTGCGGAGTGTTGAGTGGGAAAGGAAATTTTGCTTTTAACTCCTTCTTGCAAATCTCTTCAGTTTTTTAATGTACTCTCTCTGCAGGTGATAATTTACATTTATATCCATCATGAACCAGACAAATACGATTTTGTAAACCTGAAAGGCTTACAACCTGAGTGTCTGACTCCACTTGTCCACCATGAATTCTGAGTGATTCAAAAAGGTAAATGATCATTCTCTGCTGGCTTTCAGTTGACAGTGTGGTCTTACTGACATCTAACATTCCCTATCTAGTAAGCACAGGTTGTATGTTTAGTAGGGATATTGTATTTGCCAGGAAAAAAGATTCATTCTGCCTGCCATCCTCTCTGACCAGTTGAGTTCTGTAGGGATGGAAACTGAGAACATAATTTATGTAACCAGACCTTTCTAATTGACTTTTACAGCTCTGCGGTGGTAAGGATAACAGTATGAGACTATTGTATCATCATTTGTAGTAACATCCTCATTCTTCAGAAAAGGAGGCTAGAATATAAGCCATCTGCATCTTCTCACATTGCCTAAGAGAAGCCAAACACTAAAATGAGTAGGACATATAATTCTGTGTCCTTAACAGGCTAAAGAATCTTATGGGAGTAAATAATCTGCCATTAAACCAAAGGTGCAACTTTAGGAGTTTCTCCTAAATACTGTACCTACCAAAACTTACTCATCTAAGTGAGCTGTCAGAGCCTGGGGGGACAGGAGACTGACATAAAAGAAATGTTTTATTAGGAAATAATGCCCTTGATTGTTCTGTTCTATGTTTCACAATAAAAGTGTCAAGAAAGGTATAGATTTTGAAATTCAATTTTTACTCAGGTAGTGTAAGATGAAAGCAATGGCTCTAGCTTTGACTTGACAACATTTATGGAAGATGAACCAATTGAAGATATTCATCACACTGTGCAAAGTCTATGTGATTCTTTTCCAGATCTACTGTGGGCAAAAGTTTGTAACTGATTTGTGAAAAGAAATATCTGCTAGTTAAAATGAAAGTCTACTGAATGTTTATGAGCTATTTCTGAAGACATCCTAGCCATACATAAAAAGTCCTTAAATATATGAACTGCATGGATACTGGTTTCCCTTATTCTTATGTCAGATAGACACGGTCTTCTATGATGCAACAAATTAATGCAGCATGAGAAAAGGGCTTTCTGAGAAGCCAAGCAGACCATCACAATCGACACAGGTGCTGTTGGTGGGAGATGTGCTTGAAGAGAAAGAAAGGTATGAATTCTCATATGCAATGCCCTGCTTTTAAAAAGTACTGGAGTTGGCACCTTTGCAGATAGTATTGATGAAGGAGATTGCTTGTACTTTCTAAATAGGTGGAGTACACTGTGCAGAGCAGTGCCTCTGGTAGGTCATTTTAAAGCATTGAATTTGTGACAGCATGATATTCTGTCCTGGCTAATTTTTCTTGCTGAGAGGCAAGACAGATTAATCTGAACTCAATACTGTGCTGCTGCTGGTGCACACTGCTAAACAAGGCATCCCTGGAGTCTCTGTAGGAAACCGTGCAGTACTGTAATCCTGTTCATTCCCTTCATTATTCCTGGGCTGAACGACTTGCCTTTCCACAAACTGCTAGACCTTGGGAAAACAGCAGTATTACTGTGAGGGTACAAAATCACTCTCTAGTAAAACACTGCAAGAGAGGAAAGGATAAAGAAAAGTCAAGGTGCAGGGGGAAGGATCAAGGTATATATGTCTCTTAAGGCTATACTTTTGAAAAATATTCTTTCAGGATCCATCCCAGCCTCACTTGTCAGCTGTATTGCAAACAGATGCCTTCTCCCTTCCTGGTCCACCCAGTACAGAACAGATAACAGATCATGAATACTAATGCTGCACTGGCAGAAGTGTTAGCACAGATGTATACACTAAAAGCTAGAAAATAATTTGCTTCACCACTTGCCTTTGTAGTCAGTTACCTATTGCCCAAAGCAGCTGAAAAAAGAAATGTCTCAGTAAGGCTGAACATTTCTGATTTTATTTCTTTGCTTAATGACCATCTATGATGCAATTTAGTCCCACTGTGGATAACACAATATATGTGTGTACTTATGAGTGGATACATGTGAAAATACCACTGAAGCATTCCATTTATGGTTTAGCCTTGTTTGTTATAACTAGAAATGGAAGTCATGGCAAAACTATTGGTTCAGCTGAAGCAAGTTTTAGTTCAAAAGACAATAACATAGCTGGTCTTTATTGCAAGATATTATGTTTTGGTCACTGCTTTTAGCATTGCCTAGTTGCCTCCAGGCATTGCCAAGCTTGTCATAGACAATAGCATATATTCTTTTTTTCACATTAATGTTCTGCAAACTCATTATCTTGGATAACAGAATAAGAATACTTTGGCAGACTTTTTTTCATTGCCGTTAGTGTTATTTTTGAGAGCTTTTACAGTCATTTTGCAAAATTGGGAATAACAGCACTTTGGGAGGGTTGAACAGAGCACTAAATTCATTAATATATGTTTCAGTCTTTTCCACCTCAAAAAATGTTAGCTACAGGACCAAGGAAAACATATATGTGAGAAAACAGTTTTTGGCTCTTTTCCTGGAACACATTTCTGTTTTTTTTTTTTCTCTTGATAATGTTTTGGATCTACACTACGCTCAGCTGAGACTATTAAGGTGAGTTCTACACCTTGATACATAAGGTATTGGTCACATTTATGATCTTTTAAAAGCCCTGCATACAAATCAGTACAAAAAAAATTTAAAGTAACCACAACAAAATAAAGTGTCATTAGGAATTCAACAGGGAGGTTTGAGTATGTCTAAATGAAAATGGTACCTATTACTTTGTAGCAGAATATTGCTGAGAAAGCTGTAAAAAACTGCCTCTTTACTTGGACTGCTGTAAGTAGTCTCTGTCTCTGACCACGCATTTTTCTTTTCATCATATGCTTTATAATAAGAATGAAAGTACAAAACCAGAAAGTTTTGTTATTTAGGCTTGTTTGTTGGGTTTTTTTAGTTTTGGTTTTTTTTTTTTTTTTTTAGCTAAGTTTGAAATGTGCATTAAAAAAGGTTAAAAATTATTAGAGAAATTTCTCTTTAAATTATGACACAAAGTGAAGGAGCCTGGTTCTAATCTTAGAGCCTTTAGTTGGCTTTAGTGGATAAAAGGCAAGCAGATTTTATACCATACTTACTTAAAATATGTATATATAAATATGCACATATATAAACACATGAAATTGCAGGAGATATCCAATCTCACTCAGAAATTAGAGATGGTGGATGTTTATACAGTTGTAAACACATGAAAAATATTGTGTTCTGCCAAACCATTAAATGTCATATGCCAGATGAAAGAAAACAGCTATGCAAGGTGGGCTAACCAAACATAAACAGGCTAGTGAATGCATTTTCTGGGGTGAAAAAACCCAACAATGAAACAAATATCCCACCCAAACAAACATATTATTTTAATAAATGCATGCCATTTTATTATTTCCATTGCACCAGTAACTATGTAAAAGCGCAATATCTCGTGCATATTTTCTAGATTGTTTCTGTTTTGCTTATACCAAAAAATCTTACTTTGTGCAGATAAGCTCTTCTGTTGAAAAACATATGCAATAAAAAGGTATGGAAAGCCTTAAAAATCAATAATTTAGCCCTGGCCTTTCCGATCTATCTGCTACAGAGTATATACTTTTATACTATGATGGTAGTTAGTCCCAAATACATGAGGAGTCTGATCTTCTGTTGCAATGACTTGAGAAACTTCACTGATGTCATGAATTCAGAGGTGGCCAGAGGCTACTCTTGCTGTTAGGAAAATTCAGTCATACTTCTGTGTATCTTTTGAAACGGTCTCTTATGCTCTGTCTCCCACCCTACTTCTTCCTGAAAGCAGTCTTATCATAAAATCATAGAATAGTTAGGGTTG